>NW_023596576.1:14627184-14631364 GCF_011947565.3 Pollicipes pollicipes
ACCCGGAGGACCTCTCGGAACTGATGATCGAGGGCCCAATTGTAGGGCTAAAGGGCTGGAAGGGCTGGCTGTTGGTCACATTAAGGATCCCGCCCGTAGGAACGTAACCTTAAATACCAATCAGAGGGCTTCTTTCATTGGTTGGCGACCACCATGGTAGGGTGCTCCTCTATTTCCCCAAGAGACAACCAACCCGGGCCTGCGATTTGCAATGGTCGCATTTGTCGCATTTCGCAGCAATCAGAAGCTGTGTCAGTCAGAGGCCCGTGCAGTGCTTGGTAAGGGGTCAGGAGCACCTGGTCAGCCAGAGAAACATTTGTTGAACAGGAACAGGAAAGGTACCTCGATGAACTCATACCTCAATCCCAGAGCGCCGATTGCGTTGCTCGGGCCCTCTGACAATGAAAGAATATGTGAGAACTTCTAATGGGAGGCGACGTTGAGACGATGGGAGGACCGTGTATCAGCCAGGGCCCCAATGCCGCACGGTTTGGGCTTCCACCTCATTTCAGCCAAGGGCCCATCAAGCCGAACTAGAGTCTTTGTGCCAATCATTGAACCCACCAGCGGCGATAAGGGGCCTTGTCACGCAAATTAGGATTCCTGCGTCGATCCGGTGCCGTCTGCCCAGGTCAGAGAGTTTTCCACATGAAGGAGGGAAACAATGTCGTGGTGCATCCTTCTAAAGGCCTCTGGATCGACCAGGGGACCGGCACCGATGTCGCCAGAATGGTAGCCGGTGGGAACCCCGGCTTAGAACCGGCTGGCTCTTCAGCCCTTGGCCGGGAACAAAAAGGTACCCTAAGTGTTCTACTCACGGGGTCTGCTGCCCGGAAATAATACGTGGTCTCACTGATGGCTAAAAAGGTGGGTCGAAATGAGAATGAAAATAAAAGACTGCCAACCCGTGTTCCTGACAAAGTCCACCGCCAACCCGTGCTCCTGACAACGTCCATGGTTTTGCAGAATCGACTAGAGAATTAAACTTGCTTTTCAAACTGAGCCTGCGCGCTTGCAATCTCAAGAGCAAAAAACAGGCAATGGCTGGGAAAACAGCTTCTGTAAAACCGAACGTCATTGGCCAATGCAGGAAACAATAGGTGGCGAGCGCCGGGCACGTGAGAACGACCGTCGTGAAATAATGCTCGCAAAAGTATTTCAAGACCGATTCGCACCGTTCAAACTTAGACTGGGACGAACCTTTTTGTATAACTGCGTGGTTGTCATCTGGACAGATGAACACGCACCAGGAGTGCCGGTTGAATGGGACACTGTCCCTGCGATGCGACGCTGAATGCGACGCGACGGTCGATTTGACTCCTGATGTCTCAAAAAGCAATCAAGCTAAAGACACCAAAGAGTCCAAATTAAGCCAATCAAAGTCAAACTTCAGATTGGTGTCCGAGGTGATCCCAAACCTCTCCATGCAACCGCCTGTAATCTACATACCGCTCTTGAGCAAAAGGCCGCTGGTGTTGATTTCAGCTAACTGGCCGTGTTTTACATCTAGAAAATCACGGTGACCAAAAGCTGCGATTTTGTTGTTATGTTAAGGGGAGTGAGTGCCAAGGAGAGAGTTTTACGCAAGGATGAGGTTTTGAGCTGAAATAGCTATCTTGAAAATCACTCGGTGCAGTCATAGCCCTGCCCTTTGTAAGATCTAAGTCCTAGTAGTTTCTGAATTACATCCCGCAAATATGCGCAAGCTTTTTCTTCGTGCAGACCGTTTCAGTGTCACCTAGATATACATGACGCTGTAAAAACGCCATTCAAGCCATGCCATTCTGTTGGCTCTGCGGTGATCAAGGCCAAGAAAATATAATCACGGTTCATTCATATTTCACTTTTATGAGCACGACTTTTAGATATAACGCCCGTCAAATGGATCGCAATCAGTGTTGGGTTAGGTATGATGACACAATCAAATAATGACGCACTGAGGTGCATATTTCCGAAACACAGAACTTGTGTCATCTAGAACAGTCTGTTCCGTTTATAAGTATATCAGTTATAATAAGTGAGCTAATGTTGTCTGAACCCTGCTTCAGCATCACCACATTTCCCTTTAAATCAGCCTCAAGTATTACGCTGGGCGTTATGTTCTGAAAAACGAAAGGCCAAATTTCAGGTCAGAGATCTTTGAATTTAATGAAGTCCAAATCAGACGACTGTTGACCTTCCTGATATCAAGACAGGCGCAATGGGCGTCGAAATTTATTCCCCAAAGAAAGTTGTTAAGCAACAGAGTTTGTTTTTTTACCTTGACCTGGTAAATTTAAATTGACCTGAGGTCAATGAAGCTTTTTTGTCATTTTGAATTGTATTGCCTTTTGTCTATGAAGCCATCTTTTCCGCTCCCTATTTTTAAAAGTATTTTCCCTGGTGAAGTGTCAGTCTCTTTTGTAAGGCTTAAAGTGGTGTCTGGCCAACATGAAGATTCCCTCGCTTAGTGATAGCGTGGGCACCTCTTTTGTCTGGACGGGTGTTACGGGCAAAAAGTGAGACGTATTGGCAAAGCTTTGTAATGAACCTCACCATTTACACCATCATCTGGACCCGATCGCCCGTTCATCACTCCTTGCTTCTGAATTCAACGCGTGAGAATTAGGCTTGGAAGGTTAATCGCCCCACCCTGGCTAGGTCATACCCAATCTCCTGTGCTATTGTGGTGCAGAAAAGCTCCCTCGGTGTTTGTTCGAGTCTGTCTCCGCGAAGGCGCACACGAGTCGGCGGTCGGAACTAAACTGTATTTCCGTACTCCGCGTAACGCTCTGCCATCTACCGTTCGGTCTAGATACTACTACTCGCGCGCTATACTCGGTACTCGCACATCCCCCCACCAGTCATTCAGCCCGCGGACGCGATCGAATGACGAACACAATTTTTTTATACGCGAGGGATGAGAGCGTACACTAGAGAATTGAACACGACAAGTATGGCGGGAGACGCGATCGCGGGCCAGTAGGAAGACGGTGGCGGAGCGCGGAGGTTACAGTGCAAAAATACGGGGTCGCATGTTAAATCTATAGAAAATACTAAATCTTCCGCACACGGTGTGCCTAGCCACTCAGTCACATGGTCTCAATTAGACGTTCGCGACGCCGGGTAGCCGGTGCAGACCGTCGCGGCGGCGCTGGGAAGACGTCGGGCGGCGCCTCTCCAGCCGGGGTTGGACCTGGGGTCGGCTCACTCAGACGTCCCGAATCCCCCGCGGGGACCGGCTCGGGCGGGGGCGGTGTGCCCGCCGCGGCCGCCGACGCCGGGGGCGCGGCCGCTGGCAGCTGCGAGAGCTCGGCCGCGTCCGGCCGGCTGGGGGCGTACAGCTGACGGATGTGAAGCCGGTTCCGCGTCAACACCCGGCCGCTGGGCAGGCGGATGAAGTAGCGGCGGTGGGGGCCGATCTCTGCGGTGATGTCTTTGTCGCGCGTCGATGTCTTTTTGTCGCGCGGCCGCGGCCGCGGCGCGCTCGGCGTCATCAGCTCCTTGCTGCCAGCGCGGCGCGAACGCCCGCCGGTGAGCCAGCACCATGTCCCGCACGGGGGCGCGGAAAAGGATCTGAACCGGTGATCGGCCGGCCGGCCGGGTGTGTTGCGGTGCTGCAACATGCTTCGCACCTAGGCGTCGTCGTCCACATGATTTTGTCGCCAGCACCGGCGGATGAGTTTGGCAGCGTATTTTAGCCGCTGCTTCGGCGCGGCCATTTAACTGCGGATAGTGTGGCGAAGACATCTTATGGGTCACTGCCCATTTGGAGAGAAATGCTTTGAATGCCTTTGATGTGAATTGAGGGCCGCCGTCCGACCACAGGAGCTTCGGCACCCCAGCCGTGCGAAAGATGGCACGGAACTCTCTGATGAGGTCGGCGGCGGTCGCGTGGCGGCCGAGCGGGCTAACAATCAGCCAGGCAGAGAATGGGTCGACCGCGACCAGGAAAGTGGCGCCCGGCATATTCGCAGAAGTCTGCGCAGAGGTGCTGGAACGGCCGGCTGGCTGGTTCGTGATGCCGGATCGTTTCTCTTCGTTGGGCCGGCAGCTCTCGTTGGCATTGCTGACATGCCTTGGTTATGTTGTCAATGTCGTTAGACATAACAGGCCAAAATACTAGCTGGCGGGCCCGACTTTTTGTCTTTTCTTTGCCTCTGTGTCCGGCGTGGAGCTCCCAGAGCACGGCGGGTCGCAT
>NW_023596576.1:14632364-14654472 GCF_011947565.3 Pollicipes pollicipes
AGCCAATGTCGGGCATCGCTATTACAATTGAACAATATGAAGCAGCTTCTCCGGACATGCCTTGCGTAGTGTAATAACCGCGTGGCTCATTGACCGGACACCACAGCGGTCTAGCCTGGCGTCAGAGGTCGTCAAACCCACCTTCATTGGGATCCCGGCACGTCCGCTTTTGTCCGTCACATTACAGCCGTCCCGACGCGTCTCCAGCCTCTCACGTCTGCAGCCGGCGGTCACGTTTTCAGCCGTCCGGCAAGCCGGTCTGAGCTGCTCGCCACGTCCGCAGCTGTGTCACGTTTTCAGCCGTCCGGCAAGCCGGTCTGAGTTGCTCGCCACGTCCGCAGCTGTGTCACGTCTTCAGCCGTCCGGCAAGCCGGTCTGAGCTGCTCGCCACGTCCGCAGCTGTTCACGTCTGCAGCTGTCCGTCGTGTCCTTCGGTTGTCCACCACGTCTGCACCCGTTCTTGACGTCCTGAACAGCCCGTCACGTCTGAGAATGGCGGCGTTGGATCCGGCACGCTTGGGAGCACTATTCGCCGGCCCTCCGCCCCAACGTCCTCCCAACAGCGGCGCTGGCGTGTCCTGGCCAACCAGGGCCGCTAATTATTGCCCGGTTACTCCGCTTTGAAGTCAGCGATCCAATCTGGCCATCTGTTGGGCCAGTGCAGTGGTCTCTGACCATGCGTACTGCCAGCACTCCGCGGGAAGCTACGCTCTGTGAACTCGGCTAGCTGCGATGGCATCGGGGGAGTATGTGGTCTCCACGGGCGTTGGATAATGGAGAACAGTTTCCCATCCGTCGTGCTACAGGTGGAGTACGCTGCGAGGACTTTGAAATGCCTGGTGGTTTAGCCGCGAAAGATAACACACTCCTTGACAGTGAAATGCATAGCTCCAGCATTTCTGCGCCTCTGAGCGCAAAACGTGTTTGCGATGCTGCGCGTTTGGTGCGGATTGATACATATCATTCGCAGATGAATTGCGTGGTAGGCAAACAATTTCCGCTGTTGATAGGTGACTTGAAAAGCAGCTGGAGCCGCACTACGGAAAGCTATCTTAAAGGCGGTAGGGAAGAATCCCTGCGCGGCTGTCGGGCGCGGCGCAGCGGACGGTGTCTGCGCGTTGGGACGCCCCCCCCCCCCCCCTGGGAGAGGGGAGGGCAGACTGTGCCGGCCCGCGGACCGTCCGGGCGCCGCCCGCGGCGCCGATCAACAAATGGCGCTTCGTTCGCCGCCCAACCAATCTCGCCCGGATCAGCGCAACAAAAACCGATGGCCTCCGACCGGATGGGATGGCCTTGCGGCGCGGCGCGCGGCCCCCAACGGCTCCCCGGGGCGCCGCCGAGGCCTCGCGGCGGCCTGTGACAGCGCCAGCCCGGCCCGGCGGCGCTCCTGCCGCGACGGCAGCCTGAAGCGGGGCCGTCGGCCAGGGAGGCTCGATGGCTCTCCTTCAGCCCTGCGGCTCGGTCATGCTGAAACGATGCTCTCTGGCATGGTGGTGTGGTAGACCATTGACTCCAGGTTTCTGTTCAATTAGCTCTCGCCCTGTGTGACGGGTTAGGCTCATTAACATTGGGGGGCTCGAAGCCCCGTAATGTTTTTTCAGGAAGAACTTGTAAAAGGGTATGGGCGTGGTACTGATATTTTTAGTACCTAATTCACAACGGTTTCGAACATATTTTGAGAATTTGAAGCTTCTCTCTACGGTCGTTCATGATCTGTGACATCTTTTTTCGGCATCATGGGTTCAGGGTACTCATGTTAATGAGCCATCGACCTTCACTTTACCACGAGGCAGCGTGTAGCTTTCTGTACCTTGGGGCGGGGATATCAGCCCCCTCCCAATGCTGACTTACCCCCCTCCCCTTGACGAGGTGCCGGTAGTGTAGTGGTTAACGCGTCTGCGTTAACCACTACGCGTCTGGGAAACCAGGCGTTCGATTCCCCGCGGCACCCGCCCTTCCTGCCAGGGTGAGAGGCAGGCGACGTCATATAGCCTCAGCAGCTGAGTGCGTCGTAAAACCGCAATGACATGGCATGACCCCCCCCCCCCCCTGGCAATGGCCGGAACCCCTCAATGCACGTGGGGTAAAGAGAATTCTGGAGCAAAGAAATGCACAACAATGCAGTTCTTTCTTTCCTTGTTTCTTTCCCACATGCGAGCGTTGCAGGCCGTGCAATTTCACTGAGCGTCGAATCCGGAGACAGCAGCATTTTAAGTCTTGTATAGGACACGGCTTTCACTCCGACACGGCTATGAGCTCGGCGCGGCTATAGGGCCGCCGCCAAGCTAACCCAGTCGGTGGCAAACAGCGGACGTCTAGGGCGACCCGAACCCAACCTGCCTCACGTCTGTCAATCGGACGGCAAACGCTCGCACCAGAGCTGGTAGCTCAGCTTCAACTATCGGGATGGACCAGAGGACATTGCGGACGGGATGATTTTAAGTGCTGTTCGGCGCCGTGTCTTGCTCTTGATTGTATCACAAAAAGAGTGTGGGGGAATGGAATCGGCATATTTTACCACAAAAAGGGTGTGGAGGAGTGAAATCAACACATGTTGCGTGGTGTGTTCGAGAGGGTATACTCGGGTGGTGTTGATGGACTTGTACGAATGAATTTGGCCATGGTCACTGCTTCCAAACGTCGAATTTCCTGAATACACCAATTTTTAAAACTTTCAACCACTTCCTCCCGGGATCCTGAAGTTGAATGACGTTAAACGTGAGAACTCAAAACTCATCTAGAAACCTCAGAATCAATGTGTTTTTTGTGTCTATGTAAACTTTAAGCACTTTTTGAAGTGTTGACAAGATTTTTAAGACGGACACTGAAGTCCCGTTCGTTCACCAGCTGTGACCTCCCAGTCATCGAAATATCTCAATTTTTTCTCTAGACTCGATTTTCATATTTTTAACGGTGAGCTACCTTTTTACAGGGAATGTTCCGCCTTTGTATGAGGTTCTGAACTAAAACAGTCATCTTGAGGACCTTTTAACGCAGTTCACGGCCATGCCCTTTTTAAGATCCAAATCGTTCTG
The DNA here is from genome assembly GCF_011947565.3 of Pollicipes pollicipes. Classification (NCBI taxonomy): domain Eukaryota; kingdom Metazoa; phylum Arthropoda; class Thecostraca; order Pollicipedomorpha; family Pollicipedidae; genus Pollicipes; species Pollicipes pollicipes. Next base: position 14,635,400 of record NW_023596576.1, read on the forward strand.
GTTCCTGAGTTACACGCCCGCAAAAGTGGCAAAAGGTTTATTGAGGGACTATTTCAAAGCCACCTCCGCATTGTTGATGTCATGGAAACGTCATACGATCGCGGTGATATTACAGGTTGTTTTCTGCTGATGATCAGAAACAGCATGACTGCTGATGCATTCGCAAAAGCAATGATGTGGCACATGTGATACAAACCGCGGAAGGTGATTGGCTGTCAGTAAAATTTCGCTGCTGAATGCGTGGCGCGAACGTAAGCGTGATCACTTTCGGGTTTTGCGGCACTCCTCGTCAACGGACGTTGTCTCTTATATCTAGGCCATGGGCCAAAGTTATAAAAAAGAAGGCCACTGTCTGCAAAAAACAGGAACCGAAAAAAAGAATGGCGCTCTCCCGAATGTTTTAAAAAGAAAGCGCAACGGCAACTCTGTCTTTTTTCTTCTGTTGGCGTGTTTCTTCTTCTATTCACGCGTTCCTTACAGGCAGCTCGGTTTGCGCCGTGTGCACCGGGGCAAAGAATCTTGCACGGGGTTGTGGGTTAGCTAGGCATGATACAATTAGGGAGGCATTTCAGTAATTATATATATATATATATATATATATATATATATACACGTATATATGTTGCTAATATTTAACACATATTGCACGACAAATTTAAATCTTGAACGAAAAATTGTGTCCTTCAAGTACAACCCCTTGAGTTGCATTACCATGAACCCTCCTTGGTGCTTTGTTTGAAAGGTAGCTAACGGTGAAATGCGATGTTATGTGAGTGTTAATTTTGAGGTTGATTGATTATTAATTGAGTTAATTGTGAGAAAACCTGCAGTTTAATAGTCCCGCGAGCTGTGCAAGTTTGGAATCACACTTACTTAAAAAGAGTGTGAATCAGGGGCTTGATACGGGTGAGATCATTGGTGGTACATGCCAGTGGCTTGTATTGATCTTGATGTGTTGAGGAGCGCGCGTGCGAGCTTTGCACTTCTCAGAGAGAGCATTGCTTTGGTATTCTCTAAGTCTACTGACTCCAATAGAATGTGACATATCCAATACCTGCCTCTATCTTTATGTTTGTGTTTGAACAGGACAAGGTAGTAATACAGGACAAGGTAGTAATGCTCGTAAACTGAAAGGAACACTAGCTCCTATGTTGCAGGGGTGTACAAAGGCAATTTGCTATTTTATTATGATCTTGCGAACATTTTGAACCTATTGAAGCATACAGCATGTAATTAATCCATTGCATGCCGTTATATTGGCAATTCATTTTGGCCGTGGGGGCTCGCCTGCGCGGCTCATTAATGCATATGTTTGGTATAAACTCACGTCATACGGGTTTGCAAAATTGTCTCAAAATAAAAAAAAATCAGAATTATCACAATCACACTGTTCACCCGTGCCCTTGCACAATGTATCACATTGGTTGACTAATCTTAGTCAAACCTATGAGATAACAGTTAACAATTAATGAATGACTGCCAACAACTGATTTAATAAGCCACAGGACTATCACCAGCGGGAATGGCGTCACACTACAATGGTTATATCATGGTTAACCAGTAATGCATGAATAATCGTAGGCAAGAAAAACATTCTTTGTAGCTCAACCTTACCATCTTTACCATAGCAATAACAATGCTTTGGCAGTCAGTTCATAGCAATGCTACAAATTTATTAATTTTTACATGTAAAATTGTCTGCACCTCCAGTTACAAATAATAGAGAAAGTGAATGCTGTGCACATCATCGTGATATCATTGTCAGGACAACAACACTGATCATTAATATGCCATAAAACCTGGCGATCATTACGTTGCGTGTGTCAAACATTCCATCAACGCCTTTCTAACAACCAGTACCAAAACAAAAACATACACAAACAAACCATCCACCAGTCCGCCACCCCACACAGCGCTCGCTCCAAGAATGGCTGACCGGCGTCAGCTTTCGTGCGTTTCGAGGCATTCTTTACGTCTGGCTTGCCAGATGCTGCCAGGTATTGCTGTCATCACAGAACCATTCCATGACGCCATCAAACGATAAGGTAAGGATGTACATTAAAAACCTTGAAATTTTGCTAGTTAGGGTGGTTTTTGAATATTGAAAGCTTACCAGGTAGTTACAAGCAAGCTTTTTCCATCACGTCTGATGTTTATCTCAATATCTTCAAATGTGGAACATTCCCTTTAAGATATGAGTATGTCTACCAAAGGATGGGACGTTCCCGCTTTGCATTCTCTTAAAAACAAGCTAAAAAATCGTGTGGATCAGAGGCCAGTTTTGAATTAACAACTGACAGTTGTTTCGATAAAGGCACGTAGCCAAAGCACCGGTGCGTCTTTCTCTCCTTTCCATAGTCACTATACGACGAATAATGCTGGCGGTACTGTCTTATCTCTATGCAGCATGTCCCTGGCAAATGGAATTGACAGCTTACGTAAATATGAAAATAAGGGAACGCCTCCCATTCTACAGATATGTAATTTGTTCACGATTTTATGCTGACAAAGAAACATGATTACTTATTTTCTCGTGTAATGTTAAATCCCCCGACTTTGCGGCCGTGATCCCGATCGGCGTCTGCCCAGTGATGGTACGCTCCTGCTTTGCATTCTCATCAACTTCATCCGCGTAGTATTGTGCGTTCCGCGGCTACCTAACACGGGCTGCCTGTTCTCCCCAGGTGTGTCCCGGAGAGTTGAGTTACTAAGTGGCCGTTGGGAGACGGCGGTGTGTAGGCGCTCGGTCTCCACTGGGAGGCATGCAATCTCGTCACTCCAAATTGGCAAACGTGACGCCGTGGGTGTCCGCCGAGAAACTTGGGTACGACCCGCCGCTTCAAACTCAGAGATGCGGTTGGGCCTTCTTCAGATGCGCATCTCCATGGATCTCACTACATCTCCCCCCGATCCATGTACCCATGAGGTAATGTGAGCGCCGTGGCTCGCGCTTGGCGCCTGCCTGCGTCCCACTCCTTCCTCGAGCCACGAACTCAGCCGCGCCTTGCCGCTGGGAAGTACTCATGTGGCACGTGAGGGCGTTAGGCGCCGCTGCGCGGCGCTACGAGGCCACTGCTCCTCGCCGGTCGCCAGAGCCCCGCGCGATCCCACTCGGCGTGACCTTTGCCGACGCTGAGTGTCGGTCGAGTCGGGTCAGGCCGGGCCGACGCGCCGCGCGCCCCGCACCCGCCACCGGCCGTACAAGGCGGCGACCAGCGCCGGCCGCCCTCCTGAGTGTGTATCTAAGATGCGGTCGGATCTAATAACAGAGCCGATGTTTGCGCGGCTCGCGTGGCCGACTGGTGCAGACCGCGCCGCGGCGGCCGGGGCTCGCTCTCGGCGCGGCAGATGTGCCCAAGAGTCGGCGGTGCGGCCGCGGTCTGGTTGGAACCCTCTGCAGCCGGCTGCATGGCTCTTGGCGTGGTCAGAACGCTCCGCAGATGGGAAGAGAGCACGAGCACGAAGGTGGTCACAGGTGGTCAGAGCTTCCCGCGACCGGCCAGAGAGAACATGGTGTGGTCAGGGCGTTCGACAGATGGCTGATAGGCACGTGAAGGCGGCGGATAGTGCCCGACCAACGGCTGGATGGTACGCGGGAGAGGTCAGATAGCTCTGCGGACGACCGAGGGTACGAATGGGGGTGGCGTGGGGGGGGGGGACATCGGTCTAAGTGCTTCACCGATGGCTGTAAGTCACACACAGTCGGTGTGAATGCTTAACCTGTGGCTGTGAGTCACGCCCAGTCGATCTGAGTGCTTCACCGATGGCTGTAAGTCACGCCCGGTCGATTCGAGTGCTTCACCGATGGCTGTGAGTCACGACCAGTCGGTTCGAGTGCTTTACCGATGGCTGTGAGTCACGCCCGGTCGGTCCGTGTGCTTCACCGATGGCTGTGAGTCACGCCCAGCTGGTCCGAGTGCTTCACTGATGGCTGTGAGTCACGCCCGGCTGGTCCGAGTGCTTCACTGATGGCTGTGAGTCACGCCCGGCTGGTCCGAGTGCTTCACTGATGGCTGTGAGTCACGCCCAGTCGGTCCGAGTGCTTCACCGATGGCTGTGAGTCACGCCCAGTCGGTCCGAGTGCTTCACCGATGGCTGTGAGTCACGCCCAGTCGGTCCGAGTGCTTCACCGATGGCTGTGAGTCACGCCCAGTCGGCCCGAGTGCTTCACCGATCGCTGTGAGTGACACCCAGTCGGTCCGAGTGCTTCACCGATCGCTGTGAGTCACGCCTGGCCGGTCCGAGTGCTTCACTGATGGCTGTGAGTCACGCCCGGTTGGTCCGAGTGCTTCACTGATGGCTGTGGGTCACGCCCAGTCGGTCTGAGCGCGCTCCAAACGGCCGGAGGGCATGCGGTGCTGCGCTGTTGACGTGGGCGCGGCTGTGAGCGCCGATATGACATTGATGCCCGCGGGCCGTGGTCGCACCAGCTGGACGGATGTTGATTTTGACGGGCATGTTTGGGTGCACACGGGGAGGGTATCAGCCGGACGGGGCCGCTCGACGCTGCAAAGCAACGGAATCATGCCATGGCCATGGCGTTGACGTCTCTTTCGTGGGACAGAGTCATTATAGCGTGGCCAGTAGCGAGCGGTGGCTTTAGCTTCCAGGTATGATAATCGACCACAGGAACATATGCGACCTCGAATGAAAGCAGAGCGTCTCTTGGCATGCATGGTTGCATGCCAAGCCACAATTCTCTTTCTTTAAACGGCTCGAGCGATCTGGCCTTACTGGGCAAATGTGACTGCCGCGAGCAATGTTTTCGGCTATCACTTAAACACTTCCCAGTATTTTTCGTTTGGCTACAAATCGCTGATCCTTGATGAAATCTTCCATTCCAAGCAGGCGCTTCATGGGGAGTCGGTCAAATCAGGTGTCACGTGAAATACGTTTGTGTCCTGGAAACATTCCTAAGATGGCGGGGGCGGGGGTCATTTCCACTTTTATGACGTTTTCAGACCATAAACGGTCATCGCGTCCACTGGATTTATTCGCCGCAATGGCTGTCGTAGCCCCAATTTGCGGGTTTTCACGGTCAAGTGATCGTTACACCGCTGTGTTTGTGTCTGGGACCGCTCCGCCGGCGCGTTCTGCTTTCCGTGACGCGAGGCATGCGTTGTTGGACAGCTGCGATTCTTTTACCACGTAGCTAGGTTTTCACGGGCCAGTCAACGGCTAGGCCGGTAGCTGGAGATCAGATCGCGTGCGTGCTGGCCATATATCTGATGCCGTCTGTCGGCGATGAGAATCTTTTGACCTATAGTCCGGATGTCAAACATGCGGTGTGGATGTCGTATCATGCACGGATCATTGTCACTATTTAATGCACCCCGCCGTAGCCCTTCCCCGCAACCCACTCAGCGCGTTCCGATGGCCACCTTGGATTTGTTTGCGGGCTGGCTATTCTTTGCGGTCTTGGAATTCGCTAACTGATGTCTGGGTGGATGCACGCTCTCGCGTCTTATGCTACAGCGTCTATGCTGCACATGCCGTGCTTCCGTGAACGTATTTGACGTTTCCCTACAAACATCGAAATGCGACATGTTTGAGTGCTGCAGATCGTTTTCTGCTCCGTAATTTGTTCTGGGTTCGAGATTTTCGCAATAAGCCCAGGACTGGTGTCACCCCCACACCATGGCCCTTTTCTCTTCCAGGAGGGTCTTAAGTTGTGGAAGATAATGGAACTGGGGTAGCAGAATTATCGCTGACCTAACCTGTCCCTGGCCGGGCGAAAGGAACGGCGGCGGGGAGGTTGCCCACATACCAGTTGATGGGGGGGGGGGGGGGGCGGGCGGCTCTCACCATGTGGCACAATTGACCGGGGCGCTCTAAGACGGGCGGGCTGAAGCCGCCAGTATCCTTGTAATGGGATGAGGATACGAGACGCTGAACTCCGCCCGGCCCGTTTGTCTGTTAGTGAAGAGATCAGAGACCTTAATGCCGGGGTAAGCTTCAGCGAGTAGTTCCTTGAAGTATTAATGAACTATCCTTTGGTAGCTGCAGGCACGTAATGCTGTTATGTACTGCTGACGTAAGACCCACTGTTCATTGCAGCGACGTGCGACCACAATTGCATCAAACTGGATAACTGTGTCCTGGACTCCTGACCTGTAACAAAATTTGTCCCACTCTCATGAGAACGTGAACTGTGGGACTAATCACCACGCTGATCCGAGTTTGTACGTGGTGCCGTCGCTCATCACCCATCCGAGCCCCTGCCATCGCCGCCAACGTCTTCTCCCCCCACAGTCGACATCGTTGGACATGCTGAAGAAGCACTTCGGCACGCGCCACGTCAGCCGGTCGGCGCTGGTGTGCTCCAAGTGCGGCCAGCGCTTCAGCAAGCTGGAGGCGGTGCAGCTGCACATCCGCCGCAGTCACGTGGGTACGTACGGGGATGCCGCGCGGCCGCCGCTGACCAGGCCACCGCATCGGACGCCGCGCGCGCGTGCGGCGCCGGTGCGTGATGCCGCTGAGGACCCGCGCGCACTTCCGCTGGGCGTGGGCGGACGGGGCGGGCGCGGCGGGGCGGAGTCGTCTGATGACGGCGGCGGCCACTCCGCGCCACCTGGCCGTCACGGCGCTCTGCGTGTCGTGTCGTTTGCATGCTAATGAAATGGCTGCCGGGTAGACGCGGCCGGCTGCTCCAAATTGAGCGCGGCGCCCGTCTCCGCGCCCGCCCGCTCGCCTCCGTCGCTGCTCTGCGTCTCGCGAGGGCAGTCCCGCACGACAGCGTGACGCGTCCTGGCGCCAGAGGAGCGATCCGAGTCGCCCCGGTCGGCGCCGACGAGCACCGAGCGAGGCCGGGCCCGGCCGGGCTCGGTGTCCGGCCGGCCGGCCCGCTGCCAGCCGGCCGCCTCTCAGCCGGCTCAGACGCACGCGCTCATCGCTCTCCATCCGTCACGGACGCGCGCGGCCGGTGACGCTGGCGCTGGCCGGCGTCGGGCCGGCCGCCGCCGCCGGGCCGACCTCCGCCCCCACCGGCCGCCCCCGGCCGGCTCCCATGACGGTAATGGACGGCCCGGCCGGCGGCGGTCGTCGACTCGCAGAGGCGCGCTGGCTGACCGGTCCGGAGAAACCCCAGTTTCCCGTGGATTGCATTTCTCCTGGATGCTTTTTTTGGTTTGTATAATTTCCTTGCTGGGGTCCTCGCTCGCCTCCCTCCATTCCCCTCACATCTCAGGAAGGCGACCCCAGCAGCCGCCGCGTCCGAAAAGTGCTGCCATTCTCATCTTACGCCGCGCCCTTCTGCTGTCCTGTTCTTTCTCGGTCTTCATCTCCTCTCATCCTTTCTTTCTGTCTCCTTGCATTTCCTTGCCCGATATTCATCTCTTCTTTTTCTCGTTTAGAAATCTTCTTCGTCATAACTCATTCGCCTCCCAAGATTTCGCGGCCCCCAGCTGTCCTCGGAACGCACTCAAAGAATGGAAAACGCAGCTGCAGCGAGTGGCGCTATCGACAGCGGCGACACCACCCCGCCCGTTGTTCCGTTTCTCCGTCGCCGCGCTTGCACTGCGACGGCCGCCGTCCGGCGCGCGGCGGCGGCGTACGCCTGCGTTTTTACGCGGCCCGTCGATCGACCTTCAATACGTCGCCGTCCGCGACCTGTCACGTCCGCGGCGACGCCTGTTTATCCAGCCGATGTGGCCTTTAATCACGCGCCGGTGTGTGGACGGCGCGAGGGCATGGCCAGCTCGGCGTCGCCGGCAGCCGTCCGCCACGCATCACGCCGTCGTGGCGGCGGCACGCGGCGGTGGCACGTGACCCGGCGCCGCCCAACTTGTCGCCTCCGCCGGAGGCCGCGCTGCGTGCCCGGTTGACCCGGAGCGGTCTGTAACATTCACCGGGCAACTTTCCCGACAGTCGACGCCGGAATCTGCACCAGACGCGCCGCGCGTGCGTTTGGTCCGTCTCGCCCCGGCGCGGTGGGTGGCGTGGTGTTATCGTCGGCTTTGTGCGGAACTGGGCGATGAAGTTGGCCGGATGCCTATGCAAACGAGGCTCAGCGGCCGGGCGCGGCGAATGGGTTTTTGCAGGGACGATTGCTCGTGAGAAAAGGGTGGGCCCCGCTGCCGTCCGGTCACCTTATTGCCTTTGCTTGAAGAGCGATGGAGGGTGAAGACTACCAGGCCTGTTTGTTTGCCGCTGTCGCGTAGACACCCGTAATGTCCCACCGTCTGGAAAGCGCGGATGAAAATTCTGTATTCTTCCCGAAATGAGCAGCAGCTTGTGCAAGATACGAGAACGCCACCGTGTGTGCTTAGCTGATGTTCTCCTTTCGCTTGCGGGTTTTGAGGAAGATGGCACACTGAATGCTGAATATTAGAAACATAGCACACTGAATGCTGATCACTAGAAGCATGGCGCACTGAATGCTGATCACTAGAAACATGGCGCACTGAATACTGATCACTAGAAACATGGCACACTGAATGCTGATCACCAGAAAGATGGCACTCTGAATGCTGATGAGCAGTCAGTCACGTCCGACGCTCTGCTGCCTCGGTTGTCATGCCAGCGGAGGACGCACGCATGATGGGGACCAGCGAGACGGAGCCTGACTGTGGTGTTCCGCAGGCCGGCCCGAGTGCAGCGAGTGCGGCTTCAGCTTCATGTCGGTGCGCGCGCTCAGCGTGCACCTGAGCAAGGCGCACCACATCTCCAGTCGGCCGGAGCCGGGCCGGCCCAGCTAGCCGGGCCCGCCGATCCGCCGCCGGCTGCCCCCCGCTCCCACCGGGCACGCCGACGCCGCCGCCGCCGCCGCCGACCCGTTGTGTGGCGGGTGTTCCCGTTTACAATGCCACGAATATGTTGTGGCAGTAGTGTGTCAGTGTGAAATAATTTTGGAGCGCTCTTGACCGGTCTTGTCACGCACTTGACTTTTGTACGCATGTTTGATTTTATTCGGGCGACATGCACAAGTGCTTTTGTATATTGATATGCCTTTGTAAGTTTTGGGGTGATATGTGGGAGGTGATCGAATACACCGGAAAAGGCAATTCAACCTCACCATCGCCTGCTCATTTGAGAGAATCCTCGTGGACATTACATCATGAAAACGTCGCCTCGGTCCCGTTATCCGGTCGTTCACACTCAGCTCTAACACCATGGGCCATGCTGCGACCATATTTGACCGTATTACGACTGAATTATGACCATATCACTGCCGTTTGATGATCTATTGGAAGAGCTGTGCCATGCCGACGCTGTAGGGTGAATGAGTAGAGCCAGACATTGTAATTTCGTTGCTATTGGACTCGTGCACTTCTATGCGAGAAAGACGCTGGCCAGCATGACTACTCAAAGCAATCTATGAAGCAAGTAAATCTACTACAGCTCAGGGCCGTCAATCTGTTCAGAAGTTACGCGTGAAATACGTATGGGTTTGGAGGCTATGCACGGAAAAAGGCTGAGCTATCCGCAAGTTGAAGGGTGCTCACCAACTCATTTACTCGCAAGCTGAACCGCGCAAGCTTGTGCTGATGCAAATTCGAAAGGCCTAACCGATGCCTCAAAGGCGACAGAAGGCCTGTGGAGATTCGTGGAATGTTTCAAGCGGCACAGTTTCTCACACCATGTGCGTTTCATGTCCCGGCAGGCTGTTCCGGAGTATTTGCGCGAGGTCAAGCTGGTGCGGAGGCTTAGCGCTGCGACTGGCCCCGTTCGCCCGCCGCCGCGTGTTTTCGCCGCCGGTCTGGGCCGGACTCTCTGGGACCTGTCGGCAATTTGGGCGGAAATCCGCTTCCCGGCGCGCGTTTTTCCGCGGACGTTGGTGCGCTGCCCGTAAGCCCGCCGGCCATTGTTGTTTACCGGTGGGGCCGAGCTCAACGCCGCGCGCGCTCATCGCAACTGCCCGCGGATTACCGGCCGGAAAATTGGCGGTTTTGCGCACGGCCTGATCGCGCGGGCTGATGGAGGCGGGACGCGCCGTCACGCGCGGCGGTCGCTTTCCTGGCGGACGGTGGCGAACCGATGCGAGGAGGCTCGCTCAGATCCGTCAGAAACTCGGCGCGACGGAAGACTCGCTCATGCACGGCGCGAGCACGCGGTATGTAAATGTTCTGCACGAACATTTACAACGCGATTTTAACGCTTGAAAAGTTTATGGCGACGTGTGGAACAACTTGTGCTGATTTCGCTTCAGCGGAATCGATTTTGCCTCTGACTCATCGCACGAGAGTGATTCCAACTCTGACCCCGAGCAGTGCAACACAACACCGAATCGACTTTGGTTGCGACTCAACGAGATATATCTCAATCCCCGCATTAATTCAGCATATTTGTGTCTATGAAGCACATTGGGTCGATAGCAGCATGGAAGGAAACATTTTCTATTGAGTTCAAAAAGTAAACAGGGTACGCATTCTGCTGGTATGGGCATATGTGTCTGCAGTCAATTTAAGCAAGCTTCGAGTATGTGCCAATACCTGCATTCCCATTTGGGTCGAATCATTGACGTTTTCGTTGACTCAACGATTCCTTTTCAGAGGAAAGCGTGCATGGGGTCGATTCTGCGGGAATCAACTCCGCTTTCAACTGGCAAAAATTAGGTTGATATCGGAATTAAACACTTCTCTTCCCCAAGTGAGGCAAATACTTGGGGGACAGATGCAAATACAAATGCGCGACGCCTCCCGGCGGATGTCAAATCCGGTGTCGTTATCCGCGGGGAGATATGGATGTCTTGCGGAATGTTGCATTCATAAGCTCTCAGCGGGCCCGTTTTCACCCTTTTCCTCAGGTCCTTCAGGTCCTTTTGTAATAAAAAGTTCGGGTGCGATTTGCACCTGTGCAATTACCGCTCAAGTCAGAAATCGATTTGTGTTCCAGTACCACTGGGCCCAGGGACCCATCATACCCACTTGCACGCATCCGGCTGCATCATCAAAGGGAACGTGATGGGCACTGCAGGCATCTCGGCAGCGAAGGCTGCCTCACATCGTCAGAAGGAGGCCGTTTGTTTACGCTCACTAAGGCACATCCAGGACGCCTTTAGCATGGGAGCCTGTCAAAAGCCTGCCGGGCATTATGGCGAGTACTGTCGCTACAAGATTATGCCGTTAACCTGGAATTTCACGATTGGGCGAGGAGGTCAGCTTTTTGGACTAAATCTTTAAAAAGAGCTCGGCCAATGTTAGCTGCTCGAATTCGAAATGCATCATCGGAGAGCAGCACCATACGATCGCCAACCCAGAGATGGAGAAGTTTGTTGGCCGCCGGCGCTGAAGCAACATTTAAGGCATTTTCTTGTGAAACAGCATTCTCTAGCATCGAGAAAGTTTCGCATTGCTCGTAGGCACGAATCCCCCATAATTCGGAACGTGGGATTCGTCCCCCACAACCTCAGAGCCCCAACTTGCCGAATCGCATGCACGCGCATTCTGGTAAGGCGAGTGAAGGGTGCAAAAATCGCACGCTTAACATATTGAACGCGACTGTTACAACGCCGAACGGAACGCTCTATGCGCAGATCCTTTCAATAAGCAGCTCATCGTAATGCAAACATCAGAGCGTATTATTGCCTTTTCGGCTGTTCAACGCTTTCCCCACCCGTCTTGGCAGTTGTTGCGCGGAGATGGAATGTTAAATCTCTTTGCGGTGGCTGTGGCCCCAATGTGCAACTGTGCCCCGCCCCACACACATTTTGGGCCAGGCTCCTGCAATATGAGCAATTGGCACCATACTTTATTAGTTCTTCGAAATAATAACTTAAGATTTTGCAAACGGGCAAAAATTAAAAACAATTCATATTTAAAACTTAATTCAAGGCCTAAGAATAGAATCATTTTTAAGATTAGTGCCCACGCGAGAAGTCCTGGTTTCATGAGCCCTGACCCCACCGTCGGGTGGCGGAGTCATGGAATTGTGGAATGGGATCGCGCAGTCAACTCAGAATGCTGTGTCGAAAGTTAAACGTGTCGAAATGCCCACACGACCCATCCTGCTCTCTGATCTCGCCTGACCTTTAGAGAGACCGCTGACACCAGCCGCAGGCTAGGTAGGCAGGCTGCCCCAGTCAGGGACAAAGAGCGGGCGCCCAATGCGACCCGAACCCAGAATGGGTGAAATGAATGTGTGGATCACAATGTAGACGCTCTTGCTAATCATCCGGCCGGGAAGGTAGCTTTCCGATCGACAAACAGCTTCCTGGAAGGTGACAAGTGATAAGCAGTTTGGTAGATTCATGCCTGGTAGCTTGTAGCGACAAATAGCTTCCCGGCAGGTAGCTCGGTTCCGGTGGACTGCCAAGAATAATTTGTATGCGTACCGTAACGTATGAAACAGCTGCCTTGCAGGCCTGTGATGCCAAAAGGCTGTCGCAGGTATTTGAACTAAAGGTTTTTCAGATGTACAAAGTTTACGACTCGACTGGCGAGCCTGAACCTAGACCCTCAAGGTCACCAAACCACCGCTCCGATTCCAGCGGTGCTCAAGCAAGCCTTGTCATCACTGTCGCCCAATTTCTTCATTTTGTATTTAGTTACTGGACGAGACACAGCCACGCCAGTCTTATGACGCTGTGGCGATGATTCAGAATGCCGATTGAACTTTCGGATTTGTCTGAATTCTCTTCACTTGTTTGCGCTCCATTATAGCCGGATGTGCACCGACCTATGGAAGCGTATGCTCGCCTCTGCATATTGCAGTGCACCTACCAATATCGGAACACTCCATGGCCACATCGACTCTGTTTGCACCGTCATTTGAATGTCATGACAGCTGAGCGGATCAACAGAACGATAAACGGCAGAAGTGGAAGTCCTCCCAAGTTGGAGGGCCGGTAGTCATAGTTTTTTATATTTTTCCCAGCTAACGCCCGAAGAGCCAGTATCAAATCGTCAGAACTTTGAGACGGCTTTGCCCAACCTGGTGCCCGAGTTGCTGCGCCCCGCCCCCTTTTAAATGTTATGCGCCTCTGGCCATAGATTAGACAACCATTTGGGAGGTCACGCTGAAGGACTCCGAGTACCGGGCTGACCTAGGGCACCCATGGTTACCCCGCTTCCGTCCCACGCAGCCAAACATGGGTGTCGCCGGCCGTGGACATCACCAGTACTGCCTGTAGTGGCTTGGTGTGAGCTGTCGGTACAGTGGCACTGAGTCATCACGTGTTCAGTGTTCTCGGCCTTGATTCTTGAAGGATGATGCAAATCTATCTTTGAATGTGCTTTTTGGGTAGCCTTTATCCACCTTCAGCATCTTGCCTGAAACGTTCACACATTTCAGACATGCTGCTTGCGATGGGCATGGAAACGCATTTGTAATGACGTGCAACAGATTATCGCGGCGTGCATGATTCTTTGTGTGTGGTTAACAGTTGCAAAGAGAAGTGTCACCCCTCACACCTGTTTGTGATTAAGCTATGATGAAGAGGAAACTGAATGCTGCAGAAAACTTAGCCAGGAGGCCCCGATCAGTCAAAAGACTCTACGAACCTTCAAATTTTAAACTGCTTGACCACAAAACTGAAAAAGTGCCTGTCCACGTTCTATTAAAGCACATCGCGTGCAGAAGCCTTGCTAAATCTGCAAAAAACGTATGGATATTGAAATCCGGCCATTACTCGCTTATCTTCAAACGCAGAAGTGCCCACGCCCCCCACTACCGCGTGTCCTTAATATCGGCCGCCTCGCTGAGACGAGTTCTGATCGTAATCGCCAATCCCGCGTCAGACAATGGACAGGCGGGGAGCGACCACGCCCTGATCCACCTAGCGGGCCAGCGATGCAAACTTGACGGCGCTGAGCAGGATGGGGTTGACGCGGCGCGCGCTGGATATTGGCCGCGCCCGCCTCACTAAGTGCGGCGTGGATCGGCGCGCCCAGCCGTGCCTGCTGAGCCGTCTGAGAGCCTCTCGGCCGGCGCTCCGACACGCTGCTCGAGTGACACGCCCTCCAGGCGCCGAGGGTTCGCTTCCCTCGGCACGAGTGGGTGCGAGCGTGCTGACGTCACTGGAGTGCGCCCCCCGAGCTGGTGCGACCAGGGGGCGACGTAGGAGTGATGTTTGGGAGGAAGGAACTACATGGTGGTAGATGTTAGGGGTTATAGTTTCCTATTCAGTTGTGCTAAAGTACCATTTCGGCCAGGATGTCTTGTGCCATCAATTGCTGACTAGTTCCTTATGCTGACAGGGGGTATAGTTTCCTATTCAGTTGTGCTAAAGCACCATTTCGGCCAGGATGTCTTGTGCCATCAATTGCTGACTAGTTCCTTATGCTGACAGGGGGTTATAGTTTCCTATTCAGTTGTGCTAAAGCACCATTTCGGCCAGGATGTCTTGTGCCATCAATTGCTGACTAGTTCCTTATGCTGACAACCTAATTGTAGGTGCGAAGACCTGCTTATCCCAGAACCATAATCCTGTTTATCCCAAATGATTGGCCTACTGCGGTTAAAGGGATTGTTTCACACTTATATGAGGGTTTGAAATAAAATACCCATGTTGAAGACCTTTGGATGCAGCTCATGGACGCACCCTTTTTGAAGCTTAAAACGCTCTGGTTCATAGGCTTAAAGGCTGCAAACACGTGGGAGGGTAAATGCGGGAGAGTATTTCATGGTCACCCTGGAATGCATGACATCATAATAACGCCATTTTAGTTTTGCCAGTTCATTGTCCATGCGCCGATCAAGGCCAAGAAAAATGCAATTGCCAAGTCGCTCATATGTGGCGTTCCATAGCACAATCTTCAGACATAACGGCCGTCACTTGGCTATCAATCAATGCTTGCAAGGTACGATGACAAAATCAACCAGTGACAGATGAAGCCGCACATTCACTAAGTAGGGAAATTGTGTTGCCCAGAGCAGTTTTAATATTTTAAAGCGCGCCAGCAGTTATAAGTAAATGTAAATAAACTTATCAAGCGCACGGATAAATGTGCTACAGCACCACGAGAGAAGGCCCAGACACGAACACCTAACAATCTTTGGTTCAGCAAACACTTCTAGCGCAGCCACGGCTCTCCCTCCGGGCGTTGAAGTACTACGATGGGGAGGGGGGGGGGGGGGGGGGCCAAAACTGTTCCTGCCCACTATTTGTCAAAATTCAAAAGCACGTTAAGATATCGCTGCGAAATTGTCATCAGCTATCAACTGATGCGTTCCACGTCCTATGTCAGAAACAACTATGGGACTAGAATAGATCGAGCGTAAGTGTCGTCAGAGAGACTTCATGCTTGCCGATATTCTGACAGAAGGACACAGCTGAAGACAAACTGACATACAGTCGGCGCGAAATAACATATTTTACACCTACAAACAGCAAATGTGAACCAATTAGTCATTTATACGTATGCCTTGGCTTTGTGTTAAGTCTCTCTTGCACGTTTAAGTATTAGCACGTGAAATAACACAAACATTTATTCAAAGTGCACTCAACATTTTTGGTCTCGTACTCGCAATTATAAAAACAAAATAAAAAGATATCCTGATGTATCTCTACACGATCTGATATAAAAAGACTTTGAAAAAGTGTCTCAGGTACTACCATCAGGGGTGCCTGCATCAAATTTCAAGCAACTTTCTGTAACAATGACTGAGTTATAGCTTGAAATACATCACAGGGCATGTTGCCCGTGCCCAGGTACCCGGCCCGCAGCAGTGGGACTCAGAATTCCAACAGCGGCGCAGTGGTGGGGCAGCGGAAGCCGTTTATCACTTTCACACGCAAACCGACGACCACGTGACTGGCGGCGGCGTTAACCGGCATCAGGTGGCGCTGATGGCAGGACTGAACAGTCGAAAACAACGCAAAATTCGTCCCAACCTCTTATTCGCCACTGGCGTCATCCATTTGAACTTGACCTTAGACGGTCTATGAACAATTGACCGTTCTTGCTGCCGTGTCTAATACCCCTAACTGCGGCCAAACTCTCCCACGTTGCGTTGAGATGGTTTAGATACGATAGAAACAAATAGACCAAAGTAGACATACACACCGAGGTTTCAGTTCTCTTTTGGGTGGAATGTGACCTTAGCTCTAGGCCTGGTACGGCACGCGTAACATTGCATACCTTCCTATGTGGCATACTTGATCAGGGCACAATGATTTCACACTATGAGATATGCTTGTAAATAAGCTTCGTCGTCGGAGCGGTCGGATACCTCAAAGAAACATTTTCAGCACTTGACCTTGAACTGTGTCCTTAATACACACACACTGAGGTTTGTTATGTGGTCTGAGACTGCACGTCACTGTGCTTTCAATTTCGGTTTGAATTTTTAAATTCGGCCAAGGCGTTTTTTAGATAAGCAGGGGGTAAATCTGCCCCTCCGGTCGATGGGTGTGCCGCTGAGCAGCCCGGTCAATGCCGGCTAAATGTCAGTGAAGCATCTAACGGCTCTCTGTATCGTACGAAACGACTAACATATTTAGCTGCTATTTGCACATGCTGCACGTGACTGGTGTAGGCTGTGCGAAGAGTTGTATTTGTCTTTAAAAGCCTGCAGCCCTCCAGCGAGTCCCCGCGCTCTTTTCCGCCATTCCCAGGCCTTGAAATCCACGGCGAGGCTTAATTAAGATAAAGTTGAGGAGATTTCAGAGCGCCAGGTGCCTTACCCAACGGCAGCTAAGGTTGCCTCTGGCAAAACACGCAGGCGACTCCGTCTAGTTGGAGAAAAAACCGGTAGCTCGGCTTCACCTCTTGCACCTGGGCAGGCAGCGCTAACCCTAGTCCTTGGTGCGGTAGTGGGTGCCGAGCGTACAGAAGCCGAGTTCCAGCTGGCGGCGCCTGTCATCGGTCGTGGCAAAGTCTGTTTTAGAAACCCCAACACAAACTCAATATGTAACTGCTAGTTGCATCATTGTGCTTCCAGGCGCATGACTGCGCATTCAGCTCTGCCTTTTACAACTTTTCGTGTAAGCGGAGGCATGAAATGAAGCGTGTAAATCCTCAAGACAAAAAGATCTAGCCTTTGCGGTCTGCCAGACCGAACGGCCGTGGAAAAATGCTGATTAGCTAGCCTGCCACTGGACCCACGTTTGTCGCAGTCGAGCGTGCCCCACCAAGAAGTAACTCTTGACTGTGCTCGTCAAATGGCTACCCTGACAGAGCTGCTTGCCCCAAGTCAGATTGGATTACTGTACCACTGACTCCGAACATGTCAGCGGTTTACATCCATTGCAAGCGCTGGCCTTCAAGTCTAACCCTGTTGTCATGCGGTGAGCCGATTTGGCCCTCCTTAGTTTTTTCTGAATATTTCCTGCACCCGGACAGATAACCTCAACAATCCGGCCGAAAACCAGGAAGTCCACTGTCTGGGTGAATAGAACATTGCACGGAAAGTTAATGCTTGCTTTTCCGTCGGGCAGAGTTTCGGGTGTAGCGTGTTGGCCTTCGTGACGCTTCAGACTGGTGTGCCTCTGTGTTCTGTTCTGCCGTGGCTCTGGGCTCTGTGCTCTGGTTCTGTGGTCTCCAGAAGAATTTGACAATAAGCGGAACAGGTCTTTGTGGGATTATTTTAGACCAAGTGATGGGCAAAATGACCAATTCGTCATGTGCAGTACACATGGGACAGGAATGGTTCATACATTGGGACGGGCTTGCACTGGCTGGGGTGGAAGCCTTTGTTCATAAGTTGTACTGTCTGTGGACATACTTGGTGATCTCAATTACCCATCTACTGGAGCCTAAACAGACTCACTCTCTCCAGTCTTCATTCGATGCAGGACAAAAAAGGCGTTCTCTAGCGCGGCGCCGCTACCCTAGCCATGCGAGCAGCATTGTATTTCTCACATTATATGACTGAGCAGGATCTGGTGTCTTGTCACGTCACGGCAGACCTGAGGTCATTATCGTTGTGTTGCACGGTTCGTATCTGTATCTGTATAGCTGTATCGGCCATTTTCCTATCTGTTTCGAGTGAGTAATGCAGGCTTTGTTTATTATTATGGGTGTGGCCAAACTTTTAACAGCAGGATATACTCTGTATAATTGGACTGTCTATTACCCTCTGACTTCGTAAAGGTCAAGCCAGATCAGTTAACTCGCATGACCTCATGTGGCGCAATGCAACGACTACGATCTCCATATAGTATTACAGACATCCTTATCACTCACTGTATCAAACCAGCGTTTTCACATCGCAAGGTAGTCCCGGGTCATGCCAGGTTACGTGGGTGTAACCAGCAACAGTGGAAAGGTCGGGAAGACGACAGTATGCAAACGAAACATCAACAGTGTGCTCCTGACAGGTGGCATATCGGGCTCAAGTGAAGCAAGTGATGCTCGGGACCTCGTTGTCGAGTGGAGTAATTGACCTTGCATGAACCATAATGACCGAAAGTTGTTATTTGGTAAGCTTGTTATGAATCTTATTCAAATCACCGTTTTTGCTTCATTTGAAACAAAATGCGTCATTCCCCGCTAAAAAGCCTACTGAAACAAGTCACTTGTATGCGCTGTGCGAACATTGACTATTTGACTCAGTCTGGGAGGTCACGGGTCGTTCTGACACAGCCCGCCCAGACGTCATTTGATGTGCAAGATGCAGAGGAATGCTACGGTACCATTCATTGCTTTGGCACTGCGCGGCATCGTTCTGGCGCGGTGACTTGTAGGGTCAACCTTTCCGGGCTTGACCCGTAATCAGGTCATTTTTGTGGCCTGGAATGTCATCCACGGGCCGTGACGAATACGAATACCAATGGAAAGTTCACACGAGGAGGGCTTATGCATGCAAGTTGGTGGTTTTTGCCGCAGCGTGCTATCCTCGTTAGTTTTTAAACGGTCTTGTGGTCAATCCCCTCTCCTCACACCACACATACTCTCACGGTAGGGTCAGGTAGTCAGGACACCGCGGCAGGGCGCAGGCTAGGCCAAGCATCGGCATCACAAGGTAGGTTGTATGCTGTATCTTCTCAAAATTGCGAAATTGGAAATGAATGAGGACGCAGCAATTTATACGGCACAATCGCTAAGTGCGATGTCGACCAAGTATCGGCCCTATCGACACAGGCATCTACGGAGTCATTAACGGATTCCATCGGTTCGTGACTTGTATCTTACTCGTTTTATAAGTAATAGTAAGAGTGAGTAATAGCAATAGCCGGAAATAGGGGGGGGGGG
>NW_023596576.1:14654482-14667460 GCF_011947565.3 Pollicipes pollicipes
TCTTGCCTGAAACGTTCACACATTTCAGACATGCTGCTTGCGATGGGCATGGAAACGCATTTGTAATGACGTGCAACAGATTATCGCGGCGTGCATGATTCTTTGTGTGTGGTTAACAGTTGCAAAGAGAAGTGTCACCCCTCACACCTGTTTGTGATTAAGCTATGATGAAGAGGAAACTGAATGCTGCAGAAAACTTAGCCAGGAGGCCCCGATCAGTCAAAAGACTCTACGAACCTTCAAAGTTGAAACTGCTTGACCACAAAACTGAAAAAGTGCCTGTCCACGTTCTATTAAAGCACATCGCGTGCAGAAGCCTTGCTAAATCTGCAAAAACGTATGGATATTGAAATCCGGCCATTACTCGCTTATCTTCAAACGCAGAAGTGCCCACGCCCCCCACTACCGCGTGTCCTTAATATCGGCCGCCTCGCTGAGACGAGTTCTGATCGTAATCGCCAATCCCGCGTCAGACAATGGACAGGCGGGGAGCGACCACGCCCTGATCCACCTAGCGGGCCAGCGATGCAAACTTGACGGCGCTGAGCAGGATGGGGTTGACGCGGCGCGCGCTGGATATTGGCCGCGCCGCCTCACTAAGTGCGGCGTGGATCGGCGCGCCCAGCCGTGCCTGCTGAGCCGTCTGAGAGCCTCTCGGCCGGCGCTCCGACACGCTGCTCGAGTGACACGCCCTCCAGGCGCCGAGGGTTCGCTTTCCCTCGGCACGAGTGGGTGCGAGCGTGCTGACGTCACTGGAGTGCGCCCCCGAGCTGGTGCGACCAGGGGCGATGTAGGAGTGATGTTTGGGAGGAAGGAACTACATGGTGGTAGATGTTAGGGGTATAGTTTCCTATTCAGTTGTGCTAAAGCACCATTTCGGCCAGGATGTCTTGTGCCATCAATTGCTGACTAGTTCCTTATGCTGACAGGGGGTATAGTTTCCTATTCAGTTGTGCTAAAGCACCATTTCGGCCAGGATGTCTTGTGCCATCAATTGCTGACTAGTTCCTTATGCTGACAACCTAATTGTAGGTGCGAAGACCTGCTTATCCCAGAACCATAATCCTGTTTATCCCAAATGATTGGCCTACTGCGGTTAAAGGGATTGTTTCACACTTATATGAGGGTTTGAAATAAAATACCCATGTTGAAGACCTTTGGATGGCAGCTCATGGACGCACCCTTTTGAAGCTTAAAAACGCTCTGGTTCATAGGCTTAAAGGCTGCAAACACGTGGGAGGAGTAAATGCGGGAGGAGTATTTCATGGTCACCCCTGGAAGCAATGACATCATAATACCATTTAGTTTTGCCAGTTCATTGTCCATGCGCCGATCAAGGCCAAGAAAAATGCAATTGCCAAGTCGCTCATATGTGGCGTTCCATAGCACAATCTTCAGACATAACGGCCGTCACTTGGCTATCAATCAATGCTTGCAGGTACGATGACAAAATCAACCAGTGACAGATGAAGCCGCACATTCACTAAGTAGGGAAATTGTGTTGCCCAGAGCAGTTTTAATATTTAAAGCGCGCCAGCAGTTATAAGTAAATGTAAATAAACTTATCAAGCGCACGGATAAATGTGCTACAGCACCACGAGAGAAGGCCCAGACACGAACACCTAACAATCTTTGGTTCAGCAAACACTTCTAGCGCAGCCACGGCTCTCCCTCCGGGCGTTGAAGTACTATGGGGAGGAGGGGGGGGGGGGGGGCAAAACTGTTCCTGCCCACTATTTGTCAAAATTCAAAAGCACGTTAAGATATCGCTGCGAAATTGTCATCAGCTATCAACTGATGCGTTCCACGTCCTATGTCAGAAACAACTATGGGACTAGAATAGATCGAGCGTAAGTGTCGGTCAGAGAGACTTCATGCTTGCCCGATATTCAGGACAGAAGTGACACAGCTGAAGACAAACTGGACATACAGTCCGGCGCGAAATAACATATTTTACACCTACAAACAGCAAATGTGAACCAATTAGTCATTTATACGTATGCCTTGGCTTTGTGTTAAGTCTCTCTTTGCACGTTTAAGTATTAGCACGTGAAATAACACAAACATTTATTCAAAGTGCACTCAACATTTTTGGTCTCGTACTCAGCAATTATAAAAAACAAAATAAAAAGATATCCTGATGTATCTCTACACGATCTGATATAAAAAGACTTTGAAAAAGTGTCTCAAGGTACTACCATCAGGGGTGCCTGCATCAAATTTCAAGCCAACTTTCTGTAACAATGACTGAGTTATAGCTTGAAATACATCACAGGGCATGTTGCCCGTGCCCAGGTACCCGGCCCGCAGCAGTGGGACTCAGAATTCCAACAGCGGCGCAGTGGTGGGGGAAGCGGAAGCCGTTTTATTCACTTTCACTTCACACGCAAACCGACGACCACGTGACTGGCGGCGGCGTACCGGCATCAGGTGGCGCTGATGGCAGGACTGAACGTCGAAAACAACGCAAAATTCGTCCCAACCTCTTATTTCGCCACTGGCGTCATCCATTTGAACTTGACCTTAGACGGTCTATGAACAATTGACCGTCTTCTTGAATCTTGCTGCCGTGTCTAATACCCCTAACTGCGGCCAAACTCTCCCAGCGTTGCGTTGAGATGGTTTAGATACGATAGAAACAAACTAGACCAAAGTAGACATACACACCGAGGTTTCAGTTCTCTTTTGGGTGGAATGTGACCTTAGCTCTAGGCCTGGTACGGCACGCGTAACATTGCATACCTTCCTATGTGGCATACTTGATCAGGGCACAATGATTTCACACTATGAGATATGCTTGAAAATAAGCTTCGTTGTCGGAGCGGTCGGATACCTCAAAGAAACATTTTCAGCACTTGACCTTGAACTGTGTCCTTAATACACACACACTGAGGTTTGTTATGTGGTCTGAGACTGCACGTCACTGTGCTTTCAATTTCGGTTTGAATTTTAAATTCGGCCAAGGCGTTTTTAGATAAGCAGGGGGGTAATCTGCCCCTCCGGTCGATGGTGTGCCGCTGAGCAGCCCGGTCAATGCCGGCTAAATGTCAGTGAAGCATCTAACGGCTCTCTGTATCGTACGAAACGACTAACATATTTAGCTGCTATTTGCACAGTGCTGCACGTGACTGGTGTAGGCTGTGCGAAGAGTTGTATTTGTCTTTAAAAAGCCTGCAGCCCTCCAGCGAGTCCCCGCGCTCTTTCCGCCATTCCCCAGGCCTTGAAATCCACGGCGAGGCTTAATTAAGATAAAGTTGAGGAGATTTCAGAGCGCCAGGTGCCTTACCCAACGGCAGCTAAGGTTGCCTCTGGCAAAAACACGCAGGCGACTCCGTCTAGTTGGAGAAAAAACCGGTAGCTCGGCTTCACCTCTTGCACCTGTGCAGGCAGCGCTAACCCTAGTCCTTGGTGCGGTAGTGGGTGCCGAGCGTACAGAAGCCGAGTTCCAGCTGGCGGCGCCTGTCATCGGTCGTGGCAAAGTCTGTTTTAGAAACCCCAACACAAACTCAATATGTAACTGCTAGTTGCATCATTGTGCTTCCAGGCGCATGACTGCGCATTCAGCTCTGCCTTTTACAACTTTTCGTGTAAGCGGAGGCATGAAATGAAGCGTGTAAATCCTCAAGACAAAAAGATCTAGCCTTTGCGGTCTGCCAGACCGAACGGCCGTGGAAAAATGCTGATTAGCTAGCCTGCCACTGGACCCACGTTTGTCGCAGTCGAGCGTGCCCCACCAAGAAGTAACTCTTGACTGTGCTCGTCAAATGGCTACCCTGACAGAGCTGCTTGCCCCAAGTCAGATTGGATTACTGTACCACTGACTCCGAACATGTCAGCGGTTTACATCCATTGCAAGCGCTGGCCTTCAAGTCTAACCCTGTTGTCATGCGGTGAGCCGATTTGGCCCTCCTTAGTTTTTTTCTGAATATTTCCTGCACCCGGACAGATAACCTCAACAATCCGGCCGAAAACCAGGAAGTCCACTGTCTGGGTGAATAGAACATTGCACGGAAAGTTAATGCTTGCTTTTCCGTCGGGCAGAGTTTCGGGTGTAGCGTGTTGGCCTTCGTGACGCTTCAGACTGGTGTGCCTCTGTGTTCTGTTCTGCCGTGGCTCTGTGCTCTGTGCTCTGTGTTCTGTGGTCTCCAGAAGAATTTGACAATAAGCGGAACAGTCTTTGTGGGATTATTTTAGACCAAGTGATGGGCAAAATGACCAATTCGTCATGTGCAGTACACATGGGACAGGAATGGTTCATACATTGGGACGGGCTTGCACTGGCTGGGGTGGAAGCCTTTGTTCATAAGTTGTACTGTCTGTGGACATACTTGGTGATCTCAATTACCCATCTACTGGAGCCTAAACAGACTCACTCTCTCCAGTCTTCATTCGATGCAGGACAAAAAAGGCGTTCTCTAGCGCGGCGCCGCTACCCTAGCCATGCGAGCAGCATTGTATTTCTCACATTATATGACTGAGCAGGATCTGGTGTCTTGTCACGTCACGGCAGACCTGAGGTCATTATCGTTGTGTTGCACGGTTCGTATCTGTATCTGTATAGCTGTATCGGCCATTTTCCTATCTGTTTCGAGTGAGTAATGCAGGCTTTGTTTATTATTATGGGTGTGGCCAAACTTTTAACAGCAGGATATACTCTGTATAATTGGACTGTCTATTACCCTCTGACTTCGTAAAGGTCAAGCCAGATCAGTTAACTCGCATGACCTCATGTGGCGCAATGCAACGACTACGATCTCCATATAGTATTACAGACATCCTTATCACTCACTGTATCAAACCAGCGTTTTCACATCGCAAGGTAGTCCCGGGTCATGCCAGGTTACGTGGGTGTAACCAGCAACAGTGGAAAGGTCGGGAAGACGACAGTATGCAAACGAAACATCAACAGTGTGCTCCTGACAGGTGGCATATCGGGCTCAAGTGAAGCAAGTGATGCTCGGGACCTCGTTGTCGAGTGGAGTAATTGACCTTGCATGAACCATAATGACCGAAAGTTGTTATTTGGTAAGCTTGTTATGAATCTTATTCAAATCACCGTTTTTGCTTCATTTGAAACAAAATGCGTCATTCCCCGCTAAAAAGCCTACTGAAACAAGTCACTTGTATGCGCTGTGCGAACATTGACTATTTGACTCAGTCTGGGAGGTCACGGGTCGTTCTGACACAGCCCGCCCAGACGTCATTTGATGTGCAAGATGCAGAGGAATGCTACGGTACCATTCATTGCTTTGGCACTGCGCGGCATCGTTCTGGCGCGGTGACTTGTAGGGTCAACCTTTCCGGGCTTGACCCGTAATCAGGTCATTTTTGTGGCCTGGAATGTCATCCACGGGCCGTGACGAATACGAATACCAATGGAAAGTTCACACGAGGAGGGCTTATGCATGCAAGTTGGTGGTTTTTGCCGCAGCGTGCTATCCTCGTTAGTTTTTAAACGGTCTTGTGGTCAATCCCCTCTCCTCACACCACACATACTCTCACGGTAGGGTCAGGTGGTCAGGACACCGCGGCAGGGCGCAGGCTAGGCCAAGCATCGGCGTCACAAGGTAGGTTGTATGCTGTATCTTCTCAAAATTACGAAATTGGAAATGAATGAGGACGCAGCAATTTATACGGCACAATCGCTAAGTGCGATGTCGACCAAGTATCGGCCCTATCGACACAGGCATCTACGGAGTCATTAACGGATTCCATCGGTTCGTGACTTGTATCTTACTCGTTTTATAAGTAATAGTAAGAGTGAGTAATAGCAATAGCCGGAAATAGGGGGGGGGGGAGGTCGATAACATTAACGCTCCTCCGAGATTCCGAATAGCCAACGAGCTGCTCCAGGTAGGGTCCGTGAGTAGGTCCGTTTTCAGGTAGGTCTGCTAAGTTTTCCGTGTGTGTCCAGGCGACTCATTTGACACGTTTCGGACGGAACAGTTTTAGTGTCCGATCGCAACTTTTGGGCGTGCGGTCGTCGGTGAAGTTTTGTGCGGTAATTGCTACCCTAACATGCAGAGCTTCTGGGAACGTAACAGAATTAGTGAGTGAAGTAGAGAACGCGGGTAAGTTTTCTGTCTTGTTTTGATTTTTGTGTTATGTAATTGACTGACCGATATCCCCACCTTCTGATCAAGGTCAAACACACTATACAAGTCAACACCGGCTCACCAGCGGGGTCACGTGAGGTCACCCTATTATCAGACATGTCGAACGGATTGCTGATGCTCATTCTCAATACGTGATTCGGCCCGGCCGACGAAATTGTGAAACCAATGACGTCGTTGGTAATATAAAAAGGACTAGTAACAAATATAAATGTGGTAAGATCTGACCCAAGAGCTTGCCATGGCCTGACCATGGTTTCGATATTTTTCACAATATTGTTATTATGAAGCGTAAGCTCACGCTCTTTTTCTTAAAGCAGGTTACAAAATTGCGCAGCTTTCACTGACTCCAGCAGTGGAGGCGAGGTTCAACCCCCCCCCCCCCCCCCCCTCCTGGTTTTCGTGAATATGCATGGAATGAAAGGGCAGATCTGTGTTTTTGATCTACCTTCAAATAAAACCCTAGCACGTTGTTTAAACGAAGAAGAAGAAAACTGACTCACAAACTGTGAAGTTACAGGCTGACGAAGTCAACAACGTAGCCAGCATCCGAGCAGTGAGAAAAGGCGCTGGAGAGCTCCCAGCAATTCTGTAGCAATGAAATGTTCCTGACAACACTGGCGACGTCTTTTGATGTATGCTTTTATACGTAATGAGGTAAAATAACTTTGGGTCACTGAGGTCATTTTAGGTGTACTTCATAATACGCCAATAGGATCAATCTAAATCAACCTTGTGGTTGTCACAAGCAACAATCCTGATAATGTAAGATATGATCAAATATAGTGATAATGATAATATAATAAAATGATACGATTGGCGAATTTTGTAATTTTGCAAAGCTGTTCCCAGACGTAGTGAAAACCGGTGCCTTTTGCTCTTATGAAGCAAAGCATTGGTATACTCCGTTTATCCCTGCTGGCGCACTTCAGCTGTTTTCTCCCGAAAGACGATTGCCCCCCGACCGCCCCCCAGCCGTCCAGCCGGTCAGACAGTCGGCCTACTGACCGCCCCACTCCGTAGCGGGGGTGAGGTCAAATGCTACATTTGTATTGTAACGTATATCGTGTCAACAACATTTCGCTGCATTTCAACAAAATGGCAGGGGCTCACAAAGACAACAAGCCAAACCATGCAGAACATGCAAAATTTGGCATGTTTGACCTCATTTAGCCCTGAAGGACTTTGGCCCAGGGTTATGATTTTTTTCACTCAGGGTAGTTCCCTGCATTACCCCACTCACTGGCAGATTGGTTACTTTACCTCTTACGGTTCTTGAGATGGTAGCGAAAGGGGGTGGGATCCGCTCCCTCCCTGAACTGCGCGTAATCTTCAGCGTCCGTTCAATGCGCGTGGCAAGGCGTTCGGGGATTCTAAATTCCTTCGAAAATGTGGTACATTTTCAAGATGTGTCACGATTAGTTACGTCGCTTATCACTGAAATCCCTGCTGTGTTAATCAAAAGGGTATGGTGCACCTGTACGTATACTTAATCGCCCAAAACTTGCATTTTGTTGGGTCTGATGCTTTTATGAATTTTGGGTGCGATGACCTATGGGTATCAATCACGGTTCGACTTTGTCCTATCCGGAGTTCGCTTCTGAGATGACGGTAAGTTCCTCTTCATCCCCCAATATCCGGCCGGCGAGATACTCCTGCGGATGTTGTTTAGAAAGTGTGTCGTAACAACAGCCCGGCACAGCTCCGTCACAGCTTTCTCGTACGTGTTTCATGAAGCCTCACTCCGCAACATGTCGAGCGACTGCCGCACCAGCTCGTTTTCCAATTCGTGCTGCCGCTAACTTCCGCGCTGCGCAACGCTCCGCATCAAAGTTACCGGTCACTGACGGGCGCGTCGAAGGGAGCGTGGCGCTCCAGGTCAAGCCGACGCCCGCCTGCAGAAGAAGCTGACGCGATCTGTGCTTCACCCGCAAGTTAGGGGAGGAGCGCAGTAACTTCGCCGCCGCGCGCCGCTAGATGCCGAGTGGCCGCCTGCCGCCGCCGTCTGTATCGACCTCGCCCGTCGATATCGCGTGCGGCTGGTGCGCCTACCACCGCCATCGCGTGCGCAGTGCCAGAGCCGGTCACTGGCGATGTCGGGCATCGCCGCAGTGACACAGAAACCTCGGCCGATTACCGGCTATACCGAAACGGATGCCCCATTCATGAGTACACTGCCAGAGCCGGTGGTGACCTGCAGCCCAGGTGCTCAAACTGTTTCGCCAGCGTTTATGTATATATACCTAATGTTATCAAAGGAAGCCCGTCGTACTCATTAAATGAAACTGGTGGACACGAACCTCTATTTAATTATTCCAATTATTCCATGATTGATGTCAAGCTAAAACACTTAAATTGACACATTCCATCTCATCCACGGAACGCTTTCGCACACCTTCATTCAGATTGCAAGCTGTCTTAATTATCGGAGCACCGCCAATCAAAACAGCGCTGTATACGTATGAAGTCTTACGGACATTGCATGGAAACCGGCGCTGAAATATGTGTGTAGAGCGACGAACTGTCGTGCAACAGCAATTGACGAACATTGCTTCAATCCGCCTGGCTGGCAAGTTCATCTGCCCGTTTAACAACGGGGTCTATGCTGGTTTTGCATGCAATGTACCCGGCTTAGCCCACTTGCCCTGCATTTGCGTTCTCCCTCCATGCTCACACCGTCGCCAGAATACCAGTGCTTTTCTGTAAGAGCCTGGCGGGGAGACTCAGACCCGGAGGAGACGCGGAGGCGATTACTTGGAGCGCCCTCAGGCAGGCGCATGGTTATTCCCCATCAACATTGGGATTGCGATATGTCCCATATAGTCTATATATATATATATATATATATATATATATATATATATATATATATGCATGCATGCATGTGCGTTGACGCATCAGCTGGTTAGTTAGTTGTTGGGTTTTAAGGTTGACGTCCACTGCAAGGGTTATTTGCGCTTCGCATAACCTGCCTACAGGTCTAGATATGTATGCATATGCTTTTATGTAACGTGTGTATAGATGACGGAAAGCGAATGCGTTTTCTGCTCACGATGGTGCCGTCATATTGTGTAACGCAACATCATGAGCGTGTAGGTGTTTTTGTGCATTTGATGATTATTTCATGTTTTGAACTTGTATGAAATCTTAACATGGCGGACCTAGCCCTCTGATATATGGATCTGAAAGCTTGTTGCCCGAGTATACTTATTTTGAAAAAAAATATAATCGTCGAACTTTGAAAACACTATCAGCATGGAGGAAGCTCAATAAGTTTGCATTGTTTGCTTCATATCATCTTCCAGTCCTCTGACCTCTTTTGATGTCCTATGTTGCAACTATGACAAAGGGAAGGAGCCATTAAAGGAAATAGTCCATATTTGTATGGCGTTGTTGTGTGAAAATAGTTTTTTGAAAATCATTAAGCGCAGTCCACAGCCCGGTCCTTCTCAATGCCTAAAACATTCTGGTTTCTGAAATACACGCCCGCAAAGTTGTGCAGACTATTTCGAGTTCATCCAAACATACATGATATCATAGAAACGTATTCGAAATCCGGTCATCCCATTGGCCATGCGGCGCTGAAGGTCAAGTATATAAACGTCGAGCCGTTCATGCTAGGTGCACGCGAGGACGATTTCCAGATAGGACAGACGCCAATTGGCTGTTATTATATTAGTGTGTACACAATGTAAAAAGCTGGGGAGACGTCTGATGGTTATTACGGGAATAAGACTTGTAATCAATAACTTAACTCGCGCCCCGGGTGGCCGGCTAGATACCCTTCGCTCGGGGGGGGGGGGGGGTCAATTTGATCCCCCTGAATCTTGGAAATAAGAGAGCTAGAGATACAAAATTTACAGAGTGTGTTGACCTGTACCTGAACTTACTCAGGTCAAGGTTTGAGATTTCTAGGTTATAACCTTCGGGTCAAATAAGGTCAAAAATGTTAAATCCAGGTTGGTCTTCAAAGTGCCCCAGAACCTAGATAACTGGTTCTAAAGCAAAAGGTCACATGCTCAGTTAAGGTCAGTGACCTTTTTTGACCTTTGAGAGTCCATGGTGACCAAAATTATACAAGACAGCTCTGAGTTTTGGTTTGCAATAGGCGACAAAGCTTACGCTAGGCAGTATGTTTCCAAAGACAAAATATTGACCTGGTTCATTTCAGGTCAATGACTTATTCTGGCCTCTAAGAAGTCCATGAAAGATGTATAATGCGGTTTTCCTGCTATCAATAAATTTGAAATGAGCACCAGAAACTATCCCATACAGCAAGCCCCTGGGGTAAAAAAACAGGTGGGTTTTGAACTTGGCCTGACCTTGATACCTGACCTTAGATCAACGTAATTGCTCATTCAATGTTTTTTTGTTGTCTAGGGAAAACATCTCAGAATGAATGGCTTCGTCTAACACTCCGTTGTTACATAATATTGAATGATTCCCTAGAAATCGTCTCCGCTGAAACCATGGCCTCATTTTGACCTGCCATATGTCAGCGACCTTACAAGGTACATATAAATGGTTGATGCCAAACGATTCGCTATTCAATTGTCCACAGCCATTCAGAATTTGGCGCGGCTGCGCCGCGCCGTTTGGAAAGCATTTTGTAAAAACCTTTGGGGAAGGGCCAATGTGGCCCCCACCGCCACCCGAGCGCGTGTTAAGAAAGGCGGCCGCAACGGGTATGCGAAGACAAGTAAACACATTAAACTCACGGCTAAATGTGTAAGAACAGCAAAAGAAAGAGCCAAAGCACAAGCACATAACGATACGTGGTCAAGCACAAATACCTAGTACCGCCACGGTCACTATTGTTGAAGACTTGGGCGAAGAAAAGAATATCTGACAACGTCAAGCCAGTCAGCCAGGACGATGAGATAACGCTCGTCATCCACTAGATTTAATGATACCGTTATTAAAGAAATAGAGCAAGTAAAGTACTTGGGCATGTATATTGACTCCAGCTTGAAACGAAACGACCAAATTGATCATTTATCTTTGGTTATTAGCCGCAATTTTGGTGTCATGAAGCGATACAAGTTATTCATGGACGCATGATCTTTGCTTCTCTGTTTAATTCATTTAATTTGCCATACATAAATCACTGCTGTCTTGTATACGGTTTTACATTCCCAGCTTACACAAGCAAAATTTGCCTTGGGTAGAGGCGTGTGATGAAAATTCTTGCTAGTCAACACACACTGACGCACTACAATCCTTTAAAAACCTAAAATTGCCTGTAATTAGGGTTGTTGCAAAGTAGCAGTTATCCTCCTTAATACATAAAAACCCACTTCGAGTCGTCCCCTGAAAAGGATGCCCTGTCTACGCTAACAGATATCCCAAGAGTAGCCACAAGAAATAGACGCCACTTTAATGAAACATTCACCGAAAAACTGCATAGTTGTCGTGATGGGGTCGATTAGTCCTCGTCTCTGGAATTTCATTGTTTCACCTCAACCACTCAGAAGATGCTATGGAAGCAACAAAAGCTGCGTCAAGAAGCTCCTGAAAGATTATCTTCTTGAAGAGTATAATTATTCGTGATACATTTGATGGACCATGTGACTGTGTGTGTATGTGTGCGTGCGTGTGTGTGTGTGTGTGTGTGTGTGTGTGTGGTGTGTGGGTGTGTGTGTGTGTTGTGTGTGCATGTGTGTGTGTGCGCGCGTGGTGTGCGCATGCGTGCGTGCATGCGCTAGTGAGCGCCCAACTTGACTATGGGTATGTGCACGTTTTCACCGAGTGAATGGTGGCCCTGCCTTTCGACCGCCCACCTGCAGCGGCGTGTCTAGTCTGGTGGATGGCCGAAAGTGGAGCCTTGCACCGGCATCCCCCGGACAAGACCTGTGCCCTTCACAGCCTGCGTAAATGTATCATACCAATATCCTGTCAGTGAGTTACTTTCCTGGGGGGGGGGGGGGGGGGGAGGGGAGGGGGCATTAGCGACCAGTCCTATGCTGCCTTTGGCTACGACCTTTATTTTGCCTCCTTGCTTCATTCTGCTCATGACTAACATAACCTTCTGGTGGGCTTTGCAGCTTCGTTTTTTTAATTGTGTCGCTGCTTCCACCTCTTAGCAGGGAGTGCCACGGGTTACGTTCATTTTTTAAGTGTTAACGTAAGTCTCCCTGTGTCTCTGAGATAGTGGGATGGCCTCTCGTAGTTGTCCGTTAGTGGGTGACGGTTAGAAAGAAAGATGAACAGAAAACCCTAACAAAAAGGCTAGAACAAGTGCGAAAAAGCTTATTAAATGCACCTGCACCGTGGTCTTCAACAACACTTGGACAGAAGGATATGTGCTGCCTACATATGAAGATACACAAATACACACACACACATATGTATATATATATATGTATATATATATATATATATATAATATATATATATCGGTATCAATAATGGTGTATGTGTTTCTGGCCAGGTAATGCCGAAGATCAGTAGAGGGTACGCCACCTTATAACTTAATGAGCCTCCCTGACAAGATTTAAATTCCGCTGTTATGTTTCACTTATGTTTCGTAGCAAGCAAATAATCAATCTTAAATTATCCCTTTATATCTGAGTCATTGCCAACTCATAGCACCTTTACCTGAATTTGCCACTGTCACTTCCCACATCCTTTCAGTCTGATCGTTCTGTTAGTCGTCTTTTAGTTGTGCATTGGCTGTGGAACACAGGCTGCCATAACATGATGGTAGCCTTTCTATGAGTGAGCAGACCTGAGTTCGCCCCGGAACTAAACGACCCGTCATGGTGTCACTCACCCAGTCAGCGTCCGCAGAAGACATGGCATGTGATAACTTTTGATATTGTTGATATTCAAATTTGTTCAATCACCACAACCGGCTTCCGCCAGT
>NW_023596576.1:14668460-14688460 GCF_011947565.3 Pollicipes pollicipes
ACAAAGAAACATGATTACTCATTTTCTCGTGTAATGTTAAATCCCCCGACTTTGCGGCCGTGATCCCGATCGGCGTCTGCCCAGTGATGGTACGCTCCTGCTTTGCATTCTCATCAACTTCATCCGCGTAGTATTGTGCGTTCCGCGGCTACCTAACACGGGCTGCCTGTTCTCCCCAGGTGTGTCCCGGAGAGTTGAGTTACTAAGTGGCCGTTGGGAGACGGCGGTGTGTAGGCGCTCGGTCTCCACTGGGAGGCATGCAATCTCGTCACTCCAAATTGGCAAACGTGACGCCGTGGGTGTCCGCTGAGAAACTTGGGTACGACCCGCCGCTTCAAACTCAAGATGCGGTTGGGCCTTCTTCAGATGCGCATCTCCATGTATCTCACTACATCTCCCCCCGATCCATGTACCCATGAGGTAATGTGAGCGTCGTGGCTCGCGCTTGGCGCCTGCCTGCGTCCCACTCCTTCCTCGAGCCACGAACTCAGCCGCGCCTTGCCGCTGGGAAGTACTCATGTGGCACGTGAGGGCGTTAGGCACCGCTGCGCGGCGCTACAGGGCACTGCTCCTCGCCGGTCGCCAGAGCCCCGCGCGATCCCACTCGGCGTGACCTTTGCCGACGCTGAGTGTCGGTCGAGTCGGGTCAGGCCGGGCCGACGCGCCGCGCGCCCCGCACCCGCCACCGGCCGTACAAGGCGGCGACCAGCGCCGGCCGCCCTCCTGAGTGTGTATCTAAGATGCGGTCGGATCTAATAACAGAGCCGATGTTTGCGCGGCTCGCGTGGCCGACTGGTGCAGACCGCGCCGCGGCGGCCGGGGCTCGCTCTCGGCGCGGCAGATGTGCCCAAGAGTCGGCGGTGCGGCCGCGGCTGGTTGGAACCCTCTGCAGCCGGCTGCATGGCTCTTGGGTGGTCAGAACGCTCCGCAGATGGGAAGAGAGCACGAGCACGAAGGTGGTCACAGGTGGTCAGAGCTTCCCCGACCGGCCAGAGAGAACATGGTGTGGTCAGGGCGTTCGACAGATGGCTGATAGGCACGTGAAGGCGGCGGATAGTGCCAGACCAACGGCTGGATGGTACGCGGGAGAGGTCAGATAGCTCTGCGGACGACCGAGGGTACGAATGGGGGTGGCGTGGGGGGGGGGACATCGGTCTAAGTGCTTCACCGATGGCTGTAAGTCACACACAGTCGGTGTGAATGCTTAACCTGTGGCTGTGAGTCACGCCCAGTCGATCTGAGTGCTTCACCGATGGCTGTAAGTCACGCCCGGTCGATTCAAGTGCTTCACCGATGGCTGTGAGTCACGCCCAGTCGGTTCGAGTGCTTTACCGATGGCTGTGAGTCACGCCCGGTCGGTCCGTGTGCTTCACCGATGGCTGTGAGTCACGCCCGGCTGGTCCGAGTGCTTCACTGATGGCTGTGAGTCACGCCCGGCTGGTCCGAGTGCTTCACTGATGGCTGTGAGTCACGCCCGGCTGGTCCGAGTGCTTCACAGATGGCTGTGAGTCACGCCCAGTCGGTCCGAGTGCTTCACCGATGGCTGTGAGTCACGCCCAGTCGGCCCGAGTGCTTCACCGATCGCTGTGAGTGACACCCAGTCGGTCCGAGTGCTTCACCGATCGCTGTGAGTCACGCCTGGCCGGTCCGAGTGCTTCACTGATGGCTGTGAGTCACGCCCGGTTGGTCCGAGTGCTTCACTGATGGCTGTGGGTCACGCCCAGTCGGTCTGAGCGCGCTCCAAACGGCCGGAGGGCATGCGGTGCTGCGCTGTTGGCGTGGGCGCGGCTGTGAGCGCCGATATGACATTGATGCCCGCGGGCCGTGGTCGCACCAGCTGGACGGATGTTGATTTTGACCGGCATGTTTGGGTGCACACGGGGAGGGTATCAGCCGGACGGGGCCGCTCGACGCTGCAAAGCAACGGAATCATGCCATGGCCATGGCGTTGACGTCTCTTTCGTGGGACAGAGTCATTATAGCGTGGCCAGTAGCGAGCGGTGGCTTTAGCTTTCCAGGTATGATAATCGACACAGGAACATATGCGACCTCGAATGGAAGCAAGAGCGTCTCTTGGCAATGGCAATGGTTGCTGCCAAGCCACCAATTCTTTCCTTTCCTTTAAACGGCTCGAGCGACTCTGGCCTTACTGGGCAAATGTGACTGCCGCGAGCAATGTTTTCGGCTATCACTTAAAACACTTCCCAGTATTTTTCGTTTGGCTACAAATCGCTGATCCTTGGATGAAATCTTCCATTCCAAGCAGGACGCTTCATGGGGAGTCGGTCAAATCAGGTGTCACGTGAAATACGTTGTGTCCTGGAAGAACATTCACTAAGATGGCGGGGGGCGGGGGGTCATTTCCACTTATGACGTTTTTCAGACCATATAACGGTCATCGCGTCCACTGGATTTATTCGCCGCAATGGCTGTTCGTAGCCCCAATTTGCGGGTGTTTTCACGGTCAAGTGATCGTTCACCGCTGTGTTGTGTCTGGGACCGCTCCGCCGGCGCGTTCTGCTTTCCGTGACGCGAGGCATGCGTTGTTGGACAGCTGCGATTCTTTTACCACGTAGCTAGGTTTTCACGGGCCAGTCAACGGCTAGGCCGGTAGCTGGAGATCAGATCGCGTGCGTGCTGGCCATATATCTGATGCCGTCTGTCGGCGATGAGATCTTTTGACCTATAGTCCGGATGTCAAACATGCGGTGTGGATGTCGTATCATGCACGGATCATTGTCACTATTTAATGCACCCCGCCGTAGCCCTTCCCCGCAACCCACTCAGCGCGTTCCGATGGCCACCTTGGATTTGTTTGCGGGTTGGCTATTCTTTGCGGTCTTGGAATTCGCTAACTGATGTCTGGGTGGATGCACGCTCTCGCGTCTTATGCTACAGCGTCTATGCTGCACGTGCCGTGCTTCCGTGAACGTATTTGACGTTTCCCTACGAACATCGAAATGCGACATGTTTGAGTGCTGCAGATCGTTTTCTGCTCCGTAATTTGTTCTGGGTTCGAGATTTTCGCAATAAGCCCGGGACTGGTGTCACCCCCACACCATGGCCCTTTTCTCTTCCAGGAGGGTCTTAAGTTGTGGAAGGTAATGGAACTGGGGTAGCAGAATTATCGCTGACCTAACCTGTCCCTGGGCCGGGCGAAAGGAACGGCGGCGGGGAGGTTGCCCACATACCAGTTGATGGGGGGGGGGGGGGGGGCGGGCGGCTCTCACCATGTGGCACAATTGACCGGGGCGCTCTAAGACGGGCGGGCTGAAGCCGCCAGTATCCTTGTAATGGGATGAGGATACGAGACGCTGGAACTCCGCCCGGCCCGTTTGTCTGTTAGTGAAGAGATCAGAGACCTTAATGCCGGGGTAAGCTTCAGCGAGTAGTTCCTTGAAGTATTAATGAACTATCCTTTGGTAGCTGCAGGCACGTAATGCTGTTATGTACTGCTGACGTAAGACCCACTGTTCATTGCAGCGACGTGCGACACACAATGCATCAAACTAGATAACTGTGTCCTGGACTCCTGACCTGTAACAAAATTTGTCCCACTCTCATGAGA
This sequence comes from Pollicipes pollicipes, assembly GCF_011947565.3. Lineage (NCBI taxonomy): Eukaryota > Metazoa > Arthropoda > Thecostraca > Pollicipedomorpha > Pollicipedidae > Pollicipes > Pollicipes pollicipes. Next base: position 14,672,029 of record NW_023596576.1, read on the forward strand.
AGCGTGAACTGTGGGACTAATCACCACGCTGATCCGAGTTTGTACGTGGTGCCGTCGCTCATCAACCCATCCGAGCCCCTGCCACGCGCCGCCAACGTCTTCTCCCCCACAGTCGACATCGTTGGACATGCTGAAGAAGCACTTCGGCAACGCGCACACGTCAGCCGGTCGGCGCTGGTGTGCTCCAAGTGCGGCCAGCGCTTCAGCAAAGCTGGAGGCGGTGCAGCTGCACATCCGCCGCAGTCACGTGGGTACGTACGGGGATGCCGCGCGGCCGCCGTCTGAGCCAGGCCACCGCATCGGACGCCGCGCGCGCGTGCGGCGCCGGTGCGTGATGCCGCTGAGGAACCCGCGCGCACTTCCGCTGGCGTGGGCGGACGGGCGGGCGCGGCGGTGCGGAGTCGGTCTGATGACGGCGGCGGCCCACTCCGCGCCACCTGGCCGTCACGGCGCTCTGCGTGTCGTGTCGTTTGCATGCTAATGAAATGGCTGCCGGGTAGACGCGGCCGGCTGCTCCAAATTGAGCGCGGCGCCCGTCTCCGCGCCCCGCCCGCTCGCCTCCGTCGCTGTGCTCTGCGTCTCGCGAGGGCAGTCCCGCACGACAGCGTGACGCGTCCTGGCGCCAGAGGAGCGATCCGAGTCGCCACCCGGTCGGCGCCGACGAGCACCGAGCGAGGCCGGGCCCCGGCCGGGCTCGGTGTCCGGCCGGCCGGCCCGCTGCCAGCCGGCCGCCTCTCAGCCGGCTCAGACGCACGCGCTCATCGCTCTCCATCCGTCACGGACGCGCGCGCGGCCGGTGACGCTGGCGCTGGCCGGCGTCGGGCCGGCCGCCGCCGCCGGGCCGACCTCCGCCCCCACCGGCCGCCCCCGGCCGGCTCCCATGACGGTAATGGACGGCCCGGCCGGCGGCGGTCGTCGACTCGCAGAGGCGCGCTGGCTGACCGGTCCGGAGAAACCCCAGTTTCCCGTGGATTGCATTTCTCCTGGATGCTTTTTTTGGTTTGTATAATTTCCTTGCTGGGGTCCTCGCTCGCCTCCCTCCATTCCCCTCACATCTCAGGAAGGCGAACCCCAGCAGCCGCCGCGTCCGAAAAGTGCTGCCATTCTCATCTACGCCGCGCCCTTCTGCTGTCCTGTTCTTTCTCGGTCTTCATCTCCTCTCATCCTTTCTTTCTGTCTCCTTGCATTTCCTTGCCCGATATTCATCTCTTCTTTTTCTCGTTAGAAATCTTCTTCGTCATAACTCATTCGCCTCCCAAGATTTCGCGGCCCCCAGCTGTCCTCGGAACGCACTCAAAGAATGGAAAACGCAGCTGCAGCGAGTGGCGCTATCGACAGCGGCGACACCACCCCGCCCGTTGTTCCGTTTTCTTCCGTCGCCGCGCTTGCACTGCTGACGGCCGCCGTCCGGCGCGCGGCGGCGGCGTACGCCTGCGTTTTTTACGCGGCCCGTCGATCGACCTTCAATACGTCGCCGTCCGCGACCTGTCACGTCCGCGGCGACGCCTGTTTATCCAGCCGATGTGGCCTTTAATCACGCGCCGGTGTGTGGACGGCGCGAGGGCATGGCCAGCTCGGCGTCGCCGGCAGCCGTCCGCCACGCATCACGCCGTCGTGGCGGCGGCACGCGGCGGGTGGCACGTGACCCGGCGCCGCCCAACTTGTCGCCTCCGCCGGAGGCCGCGCTGCGTGCCCGGTTGACCCGGAGCGGTCTGTAACATTCACCGGGCAACTTTCCCGACAGTCGACGCCGGAATCTGCACCAGACGCGCCGCGCGTGCGTTTGGTCCGTCTCGCCCCGGCGCGGTGGGTGGCGTGGTGTTATCGTCGGCTTTGTGCGGAACTGGGCGATGAAGTTGGCCGGATGCCTATGCAAACGAGGCTCAGCGGCCGGGCGCGGCGAATGGGTTTTTGCAGGGACGATTGCTCGTGAGAAAAGGGCTGGGCCCCGCTGCCGTCCGGTCACCTTATTGCCTTTGCTTGAAGAGCGATGGAGGGTGAAGACTACCAGGCCTGTTTGTTTGCCGCTGTCGCGTAGACACCCGTAATGTCCCACCGTCTGGAAAGCGCGGATGAAAATTCTGTATTCTTCCCGAAATGAGCAGCAGCTTGTGCAAGATACGAGAACGCCACCGTGTGTGCTTAGCTGATGTTCTCCTTTCGCTTGCGGGTTTTGAGGAAGATGGCACACTGAATGCTGAATATTAGAAACATAGCACACTGAATGCTGATCACTAGAAGCATGGCGCACTGAATGCTGATCACTAGAAACATGGCGCACTGAATACTGATCACTAGAAACATGGCACACTGAATGCTGATCACCAGAAAGATGGCACTCTGAATGCTGATGAGCAGTCAGTCACGTCCGACGCTCTGCTGCCTCGGTTGTCATGCCAGCGGAGGACGCACGCATGATGGGGACCAGCGAGACGGAGCCTGACTGTGGTGTTCCGCAGGCCGGCCCGAGTGCAGCGAGTGCGGCTTCAGCTTCATGTCGGTGCGCGCGCTCAGCGTGCACCTGAGCAAGGCGCACCACATCTCCAGTCGGCCGGAGCCGGGCCGGCCCAGCTAGCCGGGCCTGCCGATCCGCCGCCGGCTGCCCCCCGCTCCCACCGGGCACGCCGACGCCGCCGCCGCCGCCGCCGACCCGTTGTGTGGCGGGTGTTCCCGTTTACAATGCCACGAATATGTTGTGGCAATAGTGTGTCAGTGTGAAATAATTTTGGAGCGCTCTTGACCGGTCTTGTCACGCACTTGACTTTTGTACGCATGTTTGATTTTATTCGGGCGACATGCACAAGTGCTCTTGTATATTGATATGCCTTTGTAAGTTTTGGGGTGATATGTGGGAGGTGATCGAATATACCGGAAAAGGCAATTCAATCTCACCATCGCCTGCTCATTTGAGAGAATCCTCGTGGACATTACATCATGAAAACGTCGCCTCGGTCCCGTTATCCGGTCGTTCACACTCAGCTCTAGCACCATGGGCCATGCTGCGACCATATTTGACCGTATTACGACTGAATTATGACCATATCACTGCCGTTTGATGATCTATTGGAAGAGCTGTGCCATGTCGACGCTGTAGGGTGAATGAGTAGAGCCAGACATTGTAATTTCGTTGCTATTGGACTCGTGCACTTCTATGCGAGAAAGACGCTGGCCAGCATGGCTACTCAAAGCAATCTATGAAGCCAGTAAATCTACTACAGCTCAGGGCCGTCAATCTGTTCAGAAGTTACGCGTGAAATACGTATGGGTTTGGAGGCTATGCACGGGAAAAGGCTGAGCTATCCGCAAGTTGAAGGGTGCTCACCAACTTATTTACTCGCAAGCTGAACCGCGCAAGCTTGAGCTGATGCAAATTCAAAAGGCCTAACCGATGCCTCAAAGGCGACAGAAGGCCTGTGGAGATTCGTGGAATGTTTCAAGCGGCGCAGTTTCTCACACCATGTGCGTTTCATGTCCCGGCAGGCTGTTCCGAAGTATTTGCGCGAGGTCAAGCTGGTGCGGAGGCTTAGCGCTGCGACTGGCCCCGTTCGCCCGCCGCCGCGTGTTTTCGCCGCCGGTCTGGGCCGGACTCTCTGGGACCTGTCGGCAATTTGGGCGGAAATCCGCTTCCCGGCGCGCGTTTTTCCGCGGACGTTGGTGCGCTGCCCGTAAGCCCGCCGGCCATTGTTGTTTACCGGTGGGGCCGAGCTCAACGCCGCGCGCGCTCATCGCAACTGCCCGCGGATTACCGGCCGGAAAATTGGCGGTTTTGCGCACGGCCTGATCGCGCGGGCTGATGGAGGCGGGACGCGCCGTCACGCGCGGCGGTCGCTTTCCTGGCGGACGGTGGCGAACCGATGCGAGGAGGCTCGCTCAGATCCGTCAGAAACTCGGCGCGACGGAAGACTCGCTCATGCACGGCGCGAGCACGCGGTATGTAAATGTTCTGCACGAACATTTACAACGCGATTTTAACGCTTGAAAAGTTTATGGCGACGTGTGGAACAACTTGTGCTGATTTCGCTTCAGCGGAATCGATTTTGCCTCTGACTCATCGCACGAGAGTGATTCCAACTCTGACCCCGAGCAGTGCAACACAACACCGAATCGACTTTGGTTGCGACTCAACGAGATATATCTCAATCCCCGCATTAATTCAGCATATTTGTGTCTATGAAGCACATTGGGTCGATAGCAGCATGGAAGGAAACATTTTCTATTGAGTTCAAAAAGTAAACAGGGTACGCATTCTGCTGGTATGGGCATATGTGTCTGCAGTCAATTTAAGCAAGCTTCGAGTATGTGCCAATACCTGCATTCCCATTTGGGTCGAATCATTGACGTTTTCGTTGACTCAACGATTCCTTTTCAGAGGAAAGCGTGCATGGGGTCGATTCTGCGGGAATCAACTCCGCTTTCAACTGGCAAAAATTAGGTTGATATCGGAATTAAACACTTCTCTTCCCCAAGTGAGGCAAATACTTGGGGGACAGATGCAAATACAAATGCGCGACGCCTCCCGGCGGATGTCAAATCCAGTGTCGTTATCCGCGGGGAGATATGGATGTCTTGCGGAATGTTGCATTCATAAGCTCTCAGCGGGCCCGTTTTCACCCTTTTCCTCAGGTCCTTCAGGTCCTTTTGTAATAAAAAGTTCGGGTGCGATTTGCACCTGTGCAATTACCGCTCAAGTCAGAAATCGATTTGTGTTCCAGTACCACTGGGCCCAGGGACCCATCATACCCACTTGCACGCATCCGGCTGCATCATCAAAGGGAACGTGATGGGCACTGCAGGCATCTCGGCAGCGAAGGCTGCCTCACATCGTCAGAAGGAGGCCGTTTGTTTACGCTCACTAAGGCACATCCAGGACGCCTTTAGCATGGGAGCCTGTCAAAAGCCTGCCGGGCATTATGGCGAAGTACTGTCGCTACAAGATTATGCCGTTAACCTGGAATTTCACGATTGGGCGAGGAGGTCAGCTTTTTGGACTAAATCTTTAAAAAGAGCTCGGCCAGTGTTAGCTGCTCGAATTCGAAATGCATCATCGGAGAGCAGCACCATACGATCGCCAACCCAGAGATGGAGAAGTTTGTTGGCCGCCGGCGCTGAAGCAACATTTAAGGCATTTTCTTGTGAAACAGCATTCTCTAGCATCGAGAAAGTTTCGCATTGCTCGTAGGCACGAATCCCCCATAATTCGGAACGTGGGATTCGTCCCCCTACAACCTCAGAGCCCCAACTTGCCGAATCGCATGCACGCGCATTCTGGTAAGGCGAGTGAAGGGTGCAAAAATCGCACGCCTAACATATTGAACGCGACTGTTACAACGCCGAACGGAACGCTCTATGCGCAGATCCTTTCAATAAGCAGCTCATCGTAATGCAAACATCGGAGCGTATTATTGCCTTTTCGGCTGTTCAACGCTTTCCCCACCCGTCTTGGCAGTTGTTGCGCGGAGATGGAATGTTAAATCTCTTTGCGGTGGCTGTGGCCCCAATGTGCAACTGTGCCCCGCCCCACACACATTTTGGGCCAGGCTCCTGCAATATGAGCAACTGGCACCATACTTTATTAGTTCTTCGAAATAATAACTTAAGATTTTGCAAACGGGCAAAAATTAAAAACAATTCATATTTAAAACTTAATTCAAGGCCTAAGAATAGAACCATTTTTAAGATTAGTGCCCACGCGAGGAGTCCCGGTTTCATGAGCCCTGACCCCACCGTCAGGTGGCGCAGTCATGGAATTGTGGAATGGGATCGCGCAGTCAACTCAGAATGCTGTGTCGAAAGTTAAACGTGTCGAAATGCCCACACGAGCCATCCTGCCCTCTGATCTCGCCTGACCTTTAGAGAGACCGCTGACACCAGCCGCAGGCTAGGTAGGTAGGCTGCCCCAGTCAGGGACAAAGAGCGGGCGCCCAATGCGACCCGAACCCAGAATGGGTGAAATGAATGTGTGGATCACAATGTAGACGCTCTTGCTAATCATCCGGCCGGGAAGGTAGCTTTCCGATCGACAAACAGCTTCCTGGAAGGTGACAAGTGATAAGCAGTTTGGTAGATTCATGCCTGGTAGCTTGTAGCGACAAATAGCTTCCCGGCAGGTAGCTCGGTTCCGGTGGACTGCCAAGAATAATTTGTATGCGTACCGTAACGTATGAAACAGCTGCCTTGCAGGCCTGTGATGCCAAAAGGCTGTCGCAGGTATTTGAACTAAAGGTTTTTCAGATGTACGAAGTTTACGACTCGACTGGCGAGCCTGAACCTAGACCCTCAGGTCACCAAACCACCGCTCCGATTCCAGCGGTGCTCAAGCAAGCCTTGCCATCACTGTCGCCCAATTTCTTCATTTTGTATTTAGTTACTGGACGAGACACAGCCACGCCAGTCTTATGACGCTGTGGCGATGATTCAGAATGCCGATTGAACTTTCGGATTTGTCTGAATTCTCTTCACTTGTTTGCGCTCCATTATAGCCGGATGTGCACCGACCTATGGAAGCGTATGCTCGCCTCTGCATATTGCAGTGCACCTACCAATATCGGAACACTTCATGGCCACATCGACTCTGTTTGCACCGTCATTTGAATGTCATGACAGCTGAGCGGATCAACAGAACGATAAACGGCAGAAGTGGAAGTCCTCCCAAGTTGGAGGGCCGGTAGTCATAGTTTTTTATATTTTTCCCAGCTAACGCCCGAAGAGCTAGTATCAAATCGTCAGAACTTTGAGACGGCTTTGCCCAACCTGGTGCCCGAGTTGCTGCGCCCCGCCCCTTTTAAATGTTATGCGCCTCTGGCCATAGATTAGACAACCATTTGGGAGGTCACGCTGAAGGACTCCGAGTACCGGGCTGACCTAGGGCACCCATGGTTACCCCGCTTCCGTCCCACGCAGCCAAACATGGGTGTCGCCGGCCGTGGACATCACCAGTACTGCCTGTGGTGGCTTGGTGTGAGCTGTCGGTACAGTGGCACTGAGTCATCACGTGTTCAGTGTTCTCGGCCTTGATTCTTGAAGGATGATACAAATCTATCTTTGAATGTGCTTTTTTGGGTAGCCTTTATCCACCTTCAGCGTCTTGCCTGAAACGTTCACACATTTCAGACATGCTGCTTGCGATGGGCATGGAAACACATTTGTAATGACGTGCAACAGATTATCTCGGCGTGCATGATTCTTTGTGTGTGGCTAACAGTTGCAAAGAGAAGTGTCACCCCTCACACCTGTTTGTGATTAAGCTATGATGAAGAGGAAACTGAATTCTGCAGAAAACTTAGCCAGGAGGCCCCGATCAGTCAAAAGACTCTACGAACCTTCAAAGTTGAAACTGCTTGACCACAAAACTGAAAAAGTGCCTGTCCACGTTCTATTAAAGCACATCGCGTGCAGAAGCCTTGCTAAATCTGCAAAAACGTATGGATATTGAAATCCGGCCATTACTCGCTTATCTTCAAACGCAGAAGTGCCCACGCCCCCCACTACCGCGTGTCCTTAATATCGGCCGCCTCGCTGAGACGAGTTCTGATCGTAATCGCCAATCCCGCGTCAGACAATGGACAGGCGGGGAGCGACCACGCCCTGATCCACCTAGCGGGCCAGCGATGCAAACTTGACGGCGCTGAGCAGGATGGGGTTGACGCGGCGCGCGCTGGATATTGGCCGCGCCGCCTCACTAAGTGCGGCGTGGATCGGCGCGCCCAGCCGTGCCTGCTGAGCCGTCTGAGAGCCTCTCGGCCGGCGCTCCGACACGCTGCTCGAGTGACACGCCCTCCAGGCGCCGAGGGTTCGCTTTCCCTCGGCACGAGTGGGTGCGAGCGTGCTGACGTCACTGGAGTGCGCCCCCCGAGCTGGTGCGACCAGGGGCGATGTAGGAGTGATGTTTGGGAGGAAGGAACTACATGGTGGTAGATGTTAGGGGTATAGTTTCCTATTCAGTTGTGCTAAAGCACCATTTCGGCCAGGATGTCTTGTGCCATCAATTGCTGACTAGTTCCTTATGCTGACAGGGGGTATAGTTTCCTATTCAGTTGTGCTAAAGCATCATTTCGGCCAGGATGTCTTGTGCCATCAATTGCTGACTAGTTCCTTATGCTGAGAACCTAATTGTAGGTGCGAAGACCTGCTTATCCCAGAACCATAATCCTGTTTATCCCAAATGATTGGCCTACTGCGGTTAAAGGGATTGTTTCACACTTATATGAGGGTTTGAAATAAAATACCCATGTTGAAGACCTTTGGATGCAGCTCATGGACGTACCCTTTTTAAAGCTTAAAACGCTCTGGTTCATAGGCTTAAAGGCTGCAAACACGTGGGAGGGTAAATGCGGGAGAGTATTTCATGGTCACCCTGGAATGCATGACATCATAATAACGCCATTTTAGTTTTGCCATTTCATTGTCCATGCGCCGATCAAGGCCAAGAAAAATGCAATTGCCAAGTCGCTCATATGTGGCGTTCCATAGCACAATCTTCAGACATAACGGCCGTCACTTGGCTATCAATCAATGCTTGCAAGGTACGATGACAAAATCAACCAGTGATAGATGAAGCCGCACATTCACTAAGTAGGGAAATTGTGTTGCCCAGAGCAGTTTTAATATTTAAAAGCGCGCCAGCAGTTATAAGTAAATGTAAATAAACTTATCAAGCGCACGGATAAATGTGCTACAGCACCACGAGAGAAGGCCCAGACACGAACACCTAACAATCTTTGGTTCAGCAAACACTTCTAGCGCGGCCACGGCTCTCCCTCCGGGCGTTGAAGTACTACGATGGGGAGGAGGGGGGGGGGGGGGGGCAAAACTGTTCCTGCCCACTATTTGTCAAAATTCAAAATCACGTTAAGATATCGCTGCGAAATTGTCATCAGCTATCAACTGATGCGTTCCACGTCCTATGTCAGAAACAACTATGGGACTAGAATAGATCGAGCGTAAGTGTCGTCAGAGAGACTTCATGCTTGCCGATATTCTGACAGAAGGACACAGCTGAAGACAAACTGACATACAGTCGGCGCGAAATAACATATTTTACACCTACAAACAGCAAATGTGAACCAATTAGTCATACGTATGTCTTGGCTTTGTGTTAAGTCTCTCTTGCACGTTTAAGTGTTAGCACGTGAAATAACACAAACATTTATTCAAAGTGCACTCAACATTTTTGGTCTCGTACTCACAATTATAAAAGCAAAATAAAAAGATATCCTGATGTATCTCTACACGATCTGATATAAAAGGACTTTGAAAAAGTGTCTCAGGTACTACCATCAGGGGTGCCTGCATCAAATTTCAAGCAACTTTCTGTAACAATGACTGAGTTATAGCTTGAAATACATCACAGGGCATGTTGCCCGTGCCCAGGTACCCGGCCCGCAGCAGTGGGACTCAGAATTCCAACAGCGGCGCAGTGGCGGGGCAGCGGAAGCCGTTTATCACTTTCACACGCAAACCGACGACCACGTGACTGGCGGCGGCGTTAACCGGCATCAGGTGGCGCTGATGGCAGGACTGAACAGGTCGAAAACAACGCAAAATTCGTCCCAACCTCTTATTCGCCACTGGCGTCATCCATTTGAACTTGACCTTAGACGGTCTATGAACAATTGACCGTTCTTGCTGCCGTGTCTAATACCCCTAACTGCGGCCAAACTCTCCCACGTTGCGTTGAGATGGTTTAGATACGATAGAAACAAATAGACCAAAGTAGACATACACACCGAGGTTTCAGTTCTCTTTTGGGTGGAATGTGACCTTAGCTCTAGGCCTGGTACGGCACGCGTAACATTGCATACCTTCCTATGTGGCATACTTGATCAGGGCACAATGATTTCACACTATGAGATATGCTTGTAAATAAGCTTCGTTGTCGGAGCGGTCGGATACCTCAAAGAAACATTTTCAGCACTTGACCTTGAACTGTGTCCTTAATACACACACACTGAGGTTTGTTATGTGGTCTGAGACTGCACGTCACTGTGCTTTCAATTTCGGTTTGAATTTTTAAATTCGGCCAAGGCGTTTTTTAGATAAGCAGGGGGGTAAATCTGCCCCTCCGGTCGATGGTGTGCCGCTGAGCAGCCCGGTCAATGCCGGCTAAATGTCAGTGAAGCATCTAACGGCTCTCTGTATCGTACGAAACGACTAACATATTTAGCTGCTATTTGCACATGCTGCACGTGACTGGTGTAGGCTGTGCGAAGAGTTGTATTTGTCTTTAAAAGCCTGCAGCCCTCCAGCGAGTCCCCGCGCTCTTTTCCGCCATTCCCAGGCCTTGAAATCCACGGCGAGGCTTAATTAAGATAAAGTTGAGGAGATTTCAGAGCGCCAGGTGCCTTATCCAACGGCAGCTAAGGTTGCCTCTGGCAAAACACGCAGGCGACTCCGTCTAGTTGGAGAAAAAACCGGTAGCTCGGCTTCACCTCTTGCACCTGGGCAGGCAGCGCTAACCCTAGTCCTTGGTGCGGTAGTGGGTACCGAGCGCACAGAAGCCGAGTTCCAGCTGGCGGCGCCTGTCATCGGTCGTGGCAAAGTCTGTTTTAGAAACCCCAACACAAACTCAATATGTAACTGCTAGTTGCATCATTGTGCTTCCAGGCGCATGACTGCGCATTCAGCTCTGCCTTTTACAACTTTTCGTGTAGCGGAGGCATGAATAAAGCGTGTAAATCCTCAAGACAAAAAGATCTAGCCTTTGCGGTCTGCCAGACCGAACGGCCGTGGAAAAATGCTGATTAGCTAGCCTGCCACTGGACCCACGTTTGTCGCAGTCGCGCGTGCCCCACCAAGAAGTAACTCTTGACTGCTCGTCAAATGGCTACCCTGACAGAGCTGCTTGCCCCAAGTCAGATTGGATTACTGTACCACTGACTCCGAACATGTCAGCGGTTTACATCCATTGCAAGCGCTGGCCTTCTAGTCTAACCCTGTTGTCATGCGGTGAGCCGATTTGGCCCTCCTTAGTTTTTTTTTGAATATTTCCTGCACCCGGACAGATAACCTCAACAATCCGGCCGAAAACCAGGAAGTCCACTGTCTAGGTGAATAAAACATTGCACGGAAAGTTAATGCTTGCTTTTCCGTCGGGCAGAGTTTCGGGTGTAGCGTGTTGGCCTTCGTGACGCTTCAGACTGGTGTGCCTCTGTGTTCTGTTCTGCCGTGGCTCTGGGCTCTGTGCTCTGTGTTCTGTGGTCTCCAGAAGAATTTGACAATAAGCGGAACAGTCTTTGTGGGATTATTTTAGACCAAGTGATGGGCAAAATGACCAATTCGTCATGTGCAGTACACATGGGACAGGAATGGTTCGTACATTGGGACGGGCTTGCACTGGCTGGGGTGGTAGCCTTTGTTCATAAGTTGTACCGTCTGTGGACATACTTGGTGATCTCAATTACCCATCTACTGGAGCCTAAACAGACTCACTCTCTCCAGTCTTCATTCGATGCAGGACAAAAAAGGCGTTCTCTAGCGCGGCGCCGCTACCCTAGCCATGCGAGCAACATTGTATTTCTCACATTATATGACTGAGCAGGATCTGGTGTCTTGTCAGGTCACGGCAGACCTGAGGTCATTATCGTTGTGTTGCACGGTTCGTATCTGTATCTGTATAGCTGTATCGGCCATTTTCCTATCTGTTTCGAGTGAGTAATGCAGGCTTTGTTTATTATTATGGGTGTGGCCAAACTTTTAACAGCAGGATATACTGTGCATAATTGGACTGTCTATTACCCTCTGACTTCGTAAAGGTCAAGCCAGATCAGTTAACTCGCATGACCTCATGTGGCGCAATGCAACGACTACGGTCTCCATATAGTATTACAGACATCCTTATCACTCACTGTGTCAAACCAGCGTTTTCACATCGCAAGGTAGTCCCGGGTCATGCCAGGTTACGTGGGTGTAACCAGCAACAGTGGAAAGGTCGGGAAGACGACAGTATGCAAACGAAACATCAACAGTGTGCTCCTGACAGGTGGCATATCGGGCTCAAGTGAAGCAAGTGATGCTCGGGACCTCGTTGTCGAGTGGAGTAATTGACCTTGCATGAACCATAATGACCGAAAGTTGTTATTTGGTAAGCTTGTTATGAATCTTATTCAAATCACCGTTTTTGCTTCATTTGAAACAAAATGCGTCATTCCCCGCTAAAAAGCCTACTGAAACAGGTCACTTGTATGCGCTGTGCGAACATTGACCATTTGACTCAATCTGGGAGGTCACGGGTCGTTCTGACACAGCCCGCCCAGACGTCATTTGATGTGCAAGATGCAGAGGAATGCTACGGTACCATTCATTGCTTTGGCACTGCGCGGCATCGTTCTGACGCGGTGACTTGTAGGGTCAACCTTTCCGGGCTTGACCCGTAATCAGGTCATTTTTGTGGCCTGGAAGGTCATCCACGGGCCGTAACGAATACGAATGCCAATGGAAAGTTCACACGAGGAGGGCTTATGCATGCAAGTTGGTGGTTTTTGCCGCAGTGTGCTATCCTCGTTAGTTTTTAAACGGTCTTGTGGCCAATCCCCTCTCCCCACACCACACATACTCTCACGGTAGGGTCAGGTGGTCAGGACACCGCGGCAGGGCGCAGGCTAGGCCAAGCATCGGCGTCACAAGGTAGGTTGTATGCTGTATCTTCTCAAAATTACGAAATTGGAAATGAATGAGGACGCAGCAATTTATACGGCACAATCGCTAAGTGCGATGTCGACCAAGTATCGGCCCTATCGACACAGGCATCTACGGAGTCATTAACGGATTCCATCGGTTCGTGACTTGTATCTTACTCGGCAATAGCCGGAAATAGGGGGGGGGGGGGAGGTCGATAACATTAACGCTCCTCCGAGATTCCGGAATAGCCGAACGAGCTGCTCCAGGTAGGTCCGTGAGTAGGTCCGTTTCAGGTAGGTCTGCTAAGTTTTCCGTGTGTGTCAGGCGACTCATTTGACACGTTTCGGACGGAACAGTTTTAGTGTCCGATCGCAACTTTTGGGCGTGCGGTCGTCGGTGAAGTTTTGTGCGGTAATTGCTACCCTAACATGCAGAGCTTCTGGGAACGTAACAGAATTAGTGAGTGAAGTAGAGAACGCGGGTAAGTTTTCTGTCTTGTTTTGATTTTTGTGTTATGTAATTGACTGACCGATATCCCCACCTTCTGATCAAGGTCAAACACACTATACAAGTCAACACCAGCTCACCAGCGGGGTCACGTGAGGTCACCCTATTATCAGACATGTCGAACGGATTGCTGATGCTCATTCTCAATACGTGATTCGGCCCGGCCGACGAAATTGTGAAACCAATGACGTCATTGGTAATATAAAAAGGACTAGTAACAAATATAAATGTGGTAAGATCTGACCCAAGACCTTACCATGGCCTGACCATGGTTTCGATATTTTTCACAATATTGTTATTATGAAGCGTAAGCTCACGCTCTTTTTCTTAAAGCAGGTTACAAAATTGCGCAGCTTTCACTGACTCCAGCAGTGGAGGCGAGGTTCAACCCCCCCCCCCCCCCCCTCCTGGTTTTCGTGAATATGCATGGAATGAAAGGGCAGATCTGTGTTTTTGATCTACCTTCAAATAAAACCCTAGCACGTTGTTTAAAACGAAGAAGAAGAAAACTGACTCACAAACTGTGAAGTTACAGGCTGACGAAGTCAACAACGTAGCCAGCATCCGAGCAGTGAGAAAAGGCGCTGGAGAGCTCCCAGCAATTCTGTAGCAATGAAATGTTCCTGACAACACTGGCGACGTCTTTTGATGTATGCTTTTATACGTAATGAGGTAAAATAACTTTGGGTCACTGAGGTCATTTTAGGTGTACTTCATAATACGCCAATAGGATCAATCTAAATCAACCTTGTGGTTGTCACAAGCAACAATCCTGATAATGTAAGATATGATCAAATATAGTGATAATGATAATATAATAAAATGATACGATTGGCGAATTTTGTAATTTTGCAAAGCTGTTCCCAGACGTAGTGAAAACCGGTGCCTTTTGCTCTTATGAAGCAAAGCATTGGTATACTCCGTTTATCCCTGCTGGCGCACTTCAGCTGTTTCTCCCGAAAGACGATTGCCCCCGACCGCCCCCCAGCCGTCCAGCCGGTCAGACAGTCGGCCTACTGACCGCCCCACTCCGTAGCGGGGGTGAGGTCAAATGCTACATTTGTATTGTAACGTATATCGTGTCAACAACATTTCGCTGCATTTCAACAAAATGGCAGGGGCTCACAAAGACAACAAGCCAAACCATGCAGAACATGCAAAATTTGGCATGTTTGACCTCATTTAGCCCTGAAGGACTTTGGCCCAGGGTTATGATTTTTTTCACTCAGGGTAGTTCCCTGCATTACCCACTCACTGGCAGATTGGTTACTTTACCTCTTACGGTTCTTGAGATGGTAGCGAAAGGGGGTGGGATCCGCTCCCTCCCTGAACTGCGCGTAATCTTCAGCGTCCGTTCAATGCGCGTGGCAAGGCGTTCGGGGATTCTAAATTCCTTCGAAAATGTGGTACATTTTCAAGATGTGTCACGATTAGTTACGTCGCTTATCACTGAAATCCCTGCTGTGTTAATCAAAAGGGTATGGTGCACCTGTACGTATACTTAATCGCCCAAAACTTGCATTTTGTTGGGTCTGATGCTTTTATGAATTTTGGGTGCGATGACCTATGGGTATCAATCACGGTTCGACTTTGTCCTATCCGGAGTTCGCTTCTGAGATGACGGTAAGTTCCTCTTCATCCCCCAATATCCGGCCGGCGAGATACTCCTGCGGATGTTGTTTAGAAAGTGTGTCGTAACAACAGCCCGGCACAGCTCCGTCACAGCTTTCTCGTACGTGTTTCATGAAGCCTCACTCCGCAACATGTCGAGCGACTGCCGCACCAGCTCGTTTTCCAATTCGTGCTGCCGCTAACTTCCGCGCTGCGCAACGCTCCGCATCAAAGTTACCGGTCACTGACGGGCGCGTCGAAGGGAGCGTGGCGCTCCAGGTCAAGCCGACGCCCGCCTGCAGAAGAAGCTGACGCGATCTGTGCTTCACCCGCAAGTTAGGGGAGGAGCGCAGTAACTTTCGCCGCCGCGCGCGCTAGATGCCGAGTGGCCGCCTGCCGCCGCCGTCTGTATCGACCTCGCCCGTCGATATCGCGTGCGGCTGGTGCGCTACCACCGCCATCGCGTGCGCAGTGCCAGAGCCGGTCACTGGCGATGTCGGCATCGCCGCAGTGACACAGAAACCTCGGCCGATTACCGGCTATACCGAAACGGATGCCCCATTCATGAGTACACTGCCAGAGCCGGTGGTGACCTGCAGCCCAGGTGCTCAAACTGTTTTCGCCAGCGTTTATGTATATATACCTAATGTTATCAAAGGAAGCCGTCGTTACTCATTAAATGAAACTGGTGGACACGAACCTCTATTTAATTATTCCAATTATTCCATGATTGATGTCAAGCTAAAACACTTAAATTGACACATTCCATCTCATCCACGGAACGCTTTCGCACACCTTCATTCAGATTGCAAGCTGTCTTAATTATCGGAGCACCGCCAATCAAAAACAGCGCTGTATACGTATGAAGTCTTACGGACATTGCATGGAAAACCGGCGCTGAAATATGGTGTAGAGCGACGAACTGTCGTGCAACAGCATTGACGAACATTGCTTCATCCGCCAGGCTGGCAAGTTCATCTGCCCGTTTAACAACGGGTCTATGCTGGTTTTGCATGCATGTACCCGGCTTAGCCCACTTGCCCTGCATTTGCGTTCTCCCTCCATGCTCACACCTCGCCAGAATACCAGTGCTTTTCTGTAAGAGCCTGGCGGGAGAGCTCAGACCCGGAGGAGACGCGGAGGCGATTACTTGGAGCGCCCTCAGGCAGGCGCATGGTTATTCCCCATCAACATTGGGATTGCGATATGTCCCATATAGTTTATATATATATATATATGTATATGTATATATATATATATATATATATATATATATATGCATGCATGTGCGTTGACGCATCAGCTGGTTAGTTAGTTGTTGGGTTTTAAGGTTCAAGTCCACTGCAAGGGTTATTTGCGCTTCGCATAACCTGCCTACAGGTCTAGATATGTATGCATATGCTTTTATGTAACATGTGTATAGATGACGGAAAGCAAATGCGTTTTCTGCTCACGATGGTGCCGTCATATTGTGTAACGCAACATCATAAGCGTATAGGTGTTTTTGTGCATTTGATGATTATTTCATGTTTTGAACTTGTATGAAATCTTAACATGGCGGACCTAGCCCTCTGATATATATGGATCTGAAAGCTTGTTGCCCGAGTATACTGATTTTGAAAAAAATATAATCGTCGAACTTTGAAAACACTATCAGCATGGAGGAAGCTCAATAAGTTTGCATTGTTTGCTTCATATC
>NW_023596576.1:14696144-14739137 GCF_011947565.3 Pollicipes pollicipes
TTTACAGCAAGAAATGCGGAAACCTAAGGAACCCAAAAGCCAAAAGAAAATATGACAAAACCTAAGACAGAAATGACGCATCAGTAAACCAGGCTGCACAGCCTGAATGGCTTAAAACAGACATCTAATTGAGACATTTGAGAACAGCCCATTTACAAAACTAAACCTAATTTTATTGAGCAGCAGTTGCGTGAATATATGACTCAAATACGGCTTCACGCTGCATTCAGCTGTTATTGTGAGGGTATGGCGCACTCAAACTTCTTTTTTCACATGCAAATGATGCCTCACAAGCACATTCAAAATCGATGATCAATACAACGCTTGGGGAACTGTAAGCCTTTTATTGTCCTTGCCTCACTCACTTCTCGATACAGGCCGCAGCTTATTGGTTTATCAAATGTGTAACAGCTGTCGAAACTAAATAATGGTAGCACAGGTTTTGTACATTTATGTCTCAGGATAACACATTTTACGGCTACGACCATATCGCTCTTCATATAAAACGTTTCTCCCTTGGTGCATTATTGCTGGTTTTAAACATGTGCCTCATTAAATCTTTTGTCCTGTATAGCTTGTCCGCTTCTTAGAAAATTTGTAACTGCAGATCTGTGTGAACGAATTTTATCTCAACACATGACGTCAGTGAAACATTGGATGAGGATCAACAGTCGCAGTGAGTAGGCTATGTGAAGAATAAAAAGAGTTCCCGGACATTGTTTTACTATCTTTGGTCGCCACATTTTTTCTTTCGCAGCATGTACCCATACATTACTTGTTGGTGCCATTACTAAATGCCGATAATGTCACTGGAAAAGCCAGCAATCAGGGACAACATATTATTGCAATCCTTGATTATTCACCTCATAACACAAACGATACAGGGATGGTTGTCGGATTGGCCATGGACAGGGGTGTCAATATTTGTAAAATATTGCGAGCTGAACCAAAGGCCCGACAACCTACCTTCCCTATTTTTTTCAACGGATTTAGACAACCTTATTTTGATTAAACGAAAGCTATGTTTTTAATCCTTGTGTAATTTATGCGAGTCCTCAATTTAAGCAGTAAAAAAGTCATGCAGGGTTGGATCCAGGGAGCAGGCGCTGGGCGCATGTGTCTCTTCCGATCGGCACGTAAAGGCGCCCCTTTAGAAGCCCCCTTAGCGCGACGATGGCGCTTTTCTATGGCGGTCATGGGAAGCGGCGCGCGTTTTGGCTATGGGGGACGGGGACGGGGTTAGCCATGAAGGATTTAGGACATCCTCATATTCAAGAGCTTTTTGTTTGAACTCCACAAACCATTGCGTGTCTTATGGCGTTAGGTATGTGAAATTCACTGCATCGTTTATCCGCTCTGCTGTTACGATTTGTATCTGGTGTTGAGAGCAACCACGGCTTTCTGTTATGAGAGTGGTACGAGACACCGCCAGGAAGCAAGATCAAAGAAGATAGTCTTCGTGTTACGATCATCTTTTAACCACGTTGTTCTGTAGCATTCCAGCCAAAAATAACACAAAACTCACCAAAGAATACAAATCGACACCCATAGGCATGAATAGTAGTACGCGGATGCATATTTGGTTTTATTTAATGACGTATCGGCTGAAGAACAGAAAAAGGAGAAAAAAAGCCTCTTTTTGAACGCGGATTATACCATTGTGACGATTGTGACGCATTCGAATAGTGTTTGCGCTGCGTACATTGTAATGAACCGAATGGACTTCCCATCACTCGAAACATCCAGCATTTTTTAATCTGTCACTGCAAAGCCATCAGTAGATGCATTTCATTTTAGAAGACATGGTCCGTGGTTCATTGAGATGAGGTAAGAGTGAAAAATTTAAATTTCACACTCTTCCTTTTCATGTGTAGTTGAGACAACCATTACAGTGCCTTAAATCTACCTAAGTGCAATAAACATTTTATATTACATATACTTAGGTTTCTGCTCACCAGGCAACAAAATAACACGCCATTCTATGCCCAGTTTTTCCGCGGATAATGCCTTGAAGTGGCATTGATCGAAAACCGAGGAGAAATGGCAAAATGCATATTTAAATAACGTAGCACTTGCGGGACAAGGGAAATGATCCACACTTGTATGAGGCGTTTAACTTAAGTAGCTATCTCAAGATCATCCAATGCAGCTCACACCTCTACCCTTCTTAAAATCCAAGCCCTTCTAGTTTCTGAGCTACACACCCGCGCAGATGCGCAAACCATTTCGGGAGACTATTCCAAGGTCACTCAGGCATCCATGACGCCATGATAACGTCATTGAAATCCCGTCATTCTATTTGCCATGCGGCGATAGAGGCCAGTGCAAATATAATAGTGGAGTCGTTCAAATCTGGCGTGAGCACCATTATCAGACATAACGACTGCCAATTGGCTCTAAACCAATGTGGCGCGAGGTACGATGACGTCATCAAACAACGCCACATTGAAAAGCATATTTATTAAACAGAGAAATCGAGCTATCTAGAGCAGCGTTTCCCTCTCAAAAGTATATCAATAGATATAAGTGACCTTGCTGCACCATATCTTCAAATGTGGAACATCCTTCTTACTGGCGGGTCAATCTTGTAGCACAGCGGACTTTTGTGAGTGAACCACTAGCTGGCTGCGGCAGGTTGGGGTGCGAACTGATATTTTGGAGAAAGTTGTGTCTCTGATTCAGACCCATCTTTACGTGATCGCACTTCCCACCAAGGTTCTTGCATTGGCTATACGAATGGAAAACTCTACCACCGGAACAGCCTTGTCATGGCTTCGCATATCACGTCAAAAATCCACTGTGCTAGTTGACTGACAGGCCGGAAATTTGCTTTCATAGTTCGAAACACTCTGGTAGCAGTGTCGATATGCTAATCACAAGCTGTGCTTAGCAACTTCTGAGTCCAACAGCACTTCCAGCAATCAAATCGTACCATGCGAGCCCTGAAATCATGTGCACACCGCAAGTTATGTAACCTCGAGCGGTGGTTCGGGGTTACAGAAGTTTTCTAAACACCGTTCAACATTCCTTGACGGTGCAAAACATTTAGCTAAATTTCCTATGAGCAGGCATTTTCTGTGCGCTGTTTTATTTATCTACTTTTTTCCTACGCATGACATACATCCTCTCGCCTTCATTTTTTATTTTTTGCTCTTGTGTGCATTATTTCTGTTCGGGTGCATAAGTTCCATTTGTTACAGCGCTTAATGACGACGGACTGACTGCGATTTTCTCCCATCATTTCTTCTTCCTTTTTTTTGCCTTTCCGCGCTCAGTTCCGTGACTTGTCTTATGATTTGAAGTTAGCGAAGGATATATGAGTCGCTGAGATGTCTGGCGGGACATTTCTCGTTGCTTGTTACGGATGACAAAAAATTCATCCACTTGAGTTCTCTTTGGGTCGGAGCTGTGAAAATGGACGTGACCTCGGGCCTGGCTCAAAACACTGTAGCTTTTTAGATTATTCAAAAATACGACCAAGTATTACCAAGCGCGTAATTTAAGCAGTCGGACTATACTCAGGTTTCGGACTCAGATGGCATTTTATAGTTATATTAGCATACGGGGTTTGCTCTCGTTCCACTCATTCTCTGCTGTGTATCTGAGTGTGTATCCGATCATCACAACATACCCTAACAACCACAACACGAGTGATGACCAGATGCCAGACATGAGTCGGGACGGAGGTATATTCAACCTGACAAAACCCATTGCTGCGAACATGACCGGAATAACATTCCGGGCCCCAGTACAATGTACCCTACAGTAGGGCGGTACCCGGCACGGAAGAGAGGACAGAGTTCGGGACGAGCGTACAGTGGACTGCACATCAGGTGCTGTTTTGCGCAGCAAAGATCTGAGACGGTGCTCAGCGTCGCGCTGACAGCGCTGTATCGCTCTAGTTCTACCGCGTGGGCTAGAACACCTTGGCCTTCATGCCATGCCGGAACACCCTGACCTACACCCCAGAACACCCTAACCTACACGCCAAAACCCCCTGGCCTACACACCGGAACACCCTGACCTACACCCCAGAATACCCTGACGTACACGCCAGAACACCCTGATCCACACGTCAAAACACCCTGACCTACACACCGGAACACCCTGACCTACACGCCGGGATACCGGTGGGCGTCTTCACCGCAGGGCGAGCCAATCAGCGGCGAGCGTGTAACTGCGGGTATTGCCGCTCTGTCCACGTCACCGACGGTGCTCGGCCGGCCGGAGATGCGGGCATCTCTGTCGGTCACTGGTGCGGCGAGCCCCGCCAGACCGATGAGTCCATGACCGCCGAGCCCCGCCAATCGGCGCGCGCCCGGATCCTTTCTTGGCCACCTCTGACGACGGCCCGACCCTGGTGAGCTGGTGACCCAGTCGGAGACGGCCTGGTGCGCCGAGCGTGATGCGCGTCCAACATTCGGTCCGGAAGTGTGCGGGCTGGGCTCTCTGGAAGTGTACGGGCTGAGTTCCCTCCGGAAGTGCATGAGCTGGGTTTGCTCCGGAAGTGTACGGGCTGGGCTCTCTCTGGAAGTGTACGGGCTGAGTTCGCTCCGGAAGTGCATGGGCTGGGTCCGCTCCGGACGTGTACGGGATGGGTTCGCTCCGGACGAGTACGGGATGGGTTCGCTCCGGACGTGTACGGGCTGGGTTCGCTCCGGACGTGTACGGGATGGGTTCGCTCCGGACGTGTACGGGCTGGGTTCGCTCCGGACGTGTACGGGGTGGGTTCGCTCCGGACGTGTACGGGCTGGGTTTGCTCCGGATGTGTACGGTTTGGGATCGCTCCGGACGTGCACGGGTTGGGTTTGCTCCGGATGTGTGCGGGCTAGACGCGTCCTGCGAACTCCTTTTGACTTCGCGGCTTCTGTTGCTGTGCTCTGCTGGCGCTGCGATGCCCACGTCTGAAGTTCTCCGAACATGCCATGAAGTGTCATCTCGATTATGGCAGATCGTTTTCGATATCACGACAAACGATGCCGGTCTGTAGAGCGCAGGCCTCTGTATACATAGCCTGGATGGACACTTGTGATACTGGGAAAGGCATGAACACTGACATCCTTTCGGTTTTCTGAAGCCCACAACGACAATGAAGAGACTCCGAAACCCGACTGCCGCCTGCAGGTATTGGACAGGGTGGGTCGGGTCTCGCATGGCTGGAGCGTCTATTCAGCGCGACCGTTCCTGGACGCTGGGAAGGGCGCTTCAGAGAGGGCGGCGACAGCTGGGGAGGGCGGTTCAGAGAGGGCAGCGGCAGCTGGAGAGGGCCGTTCAGAGAGGGTGGCGGCAGCTGAGGAGGGCGGTTCAGGCAGGGTGGCGACAGCTGGGGTAGACAGTTCAGAGTGGGTGATGGCAGCTGGGGAGGGCGGTTCAGAGAGGGCGGCGACAGCTGGGGAGGACGGTTCAGAGAGGGCGGCGACAGCTAGGGAGGGCGGTTCAAAGAGGGTGTCGACAGCTGGGGGAGGGCGGTTCAGTGAGGGTGACGACAGCAGCCCAGAGTCCGCTCACAGTCTTTGCTCTGGACGTCTGCCGATATACTGGCGAGAGTTTTGGAGAGGGCAGAGGGTAAGCCCCCGTGCGGCACTATCGCGCATCGGAAGGGAAATGTTGGACCAGATGTCGATTTTACAGGTTCTTCACACGGCAAACCATTGAGCAGGCTGTCTAGTTCTCTGCCTCATCATCAGTATCCACTGAGCATACTGGTCTCCGCTTGCGTAAACACGACAATTTCGGATCCAGTTAACGCACGGAGGAATCGCTGATGGAAAGGATGAACATCTAATTGGCCTGGCCCTACAATTGAGTTAACGGAGCAAACTTTGAACTGTAGAGCCTGAATTGTTTAGGGCGCGGGAGCCATTTCCATCATGTGCAATGGGCTCGGCAGTCACCCAGCGCCCCCGCCCATTCAGAAGCTGCCATCGTGCCACGTGCCTCTGCATCCCTTGACCTCACTTCACACCGCCAGACCGGAAGCAGCTCGGCACCCGCGACCCATCACGCGTCGGTGCGGGCGTGCGACACTTTTACGGCTCCTACAAAGGCTAACGGCTCGGCGCGTTAGATGCTAATCATCTCACAGTGTCCTGGCCCGACGCTTAATTCGCTCTATCACGATCGGCGCGTGCAATTTATCGCCGAGCGCCGACAAATGCGCAAAGTTGGGCAGATCCGGGTGACGGGCTGGGTGCCGCGCCGGAGCCGCCTGATTACCCAGCGGCGGCCGGCGGCGGCACCGGCGGGGTCACGGCGGGGTCGGCTCCGATCAGGCGCCGCGGCGGGCAGCGCGGACTCCGCAGGGCAGCTGGCAGGGCCCTCCATCAGCCGACTGGGCAGGACCTACCTCTGCGGAAATACTGGACGGGGCCGGTGGTCAACCGGCCTGGTCAGGCCACGTGGTTGTGGCACGCTCAGATGTCCAGCATGGTCTCAACATGAATTCCGGGTCTGTGTGCGGAGCCGCGGGTGGCGTTACTGGACAGAGGTGAGGACAGATCAAGCAGCACGATAGGAAACCGTCTGAGCGAAGCCTTATCATGGCCAACCTTGAAGTTTGAGTTAACTCCTCGAAAGCCATGGCGTGTCCAGCGTACTTGGTCACCTGAGCGAATGAAGGGGGTGGGAAGGGGGGCAGGGGGACAAGGCCTCCCCACTTTTTAAGATGGGTGAGCCAGCAGTGTTACCCTGCCCGCACTTTATCAAAAACTGATCTGTGTTCAGTTTACACTTTTCCTATCTAAAACATGCATGTCAATTTCCAGTGAAACTTACCCAGTCCACCAGCCATTTTCGTCACTACGCACGAGACAACATTCCCGTATAATGCGAATGGTATCATCATTCACTATCATGTACGGCGGGCAAATGGAGATATTTTGGGACAAACTCCAGCACACTTAGGTACCAAAGGCTGCGTGCTGTCTGTTTATGGCCTTGGCTCTTTTGCCCATCCGCTACGTGGCCTTTAGGATAAATTCGTGATGCTCAAGATGTATATGTCATATGTGTTTGACGCAGTCCGACATCTCCCGGGTCAGTCAGCCATGCGCCGGAGTCGGCATCTGAACCACCCCGGCACGGCTGTAGCAACCGACATGAACATGAATGGACGGGGTGGTATGCATCCCAATGATGGAATACCGAATGGTGAACTTGAAATGGCTAAGAATTGCAAGGTCGGTGCATAAGGGTAATGCAATCAAATTCATCACAAGAGGCGAACGCTCGACGAACGAAGGACCATACAAGTGAAAGAAAAACATGATAAGGCTCATTCCATTTTCGGTTTGGTCAGACGGTGCCTGAAACACGTGATGACCTTGTGCGTCACGTCTAAAACACGTGATGACCTAGTGCGTCACGTCTAAAACACGTGATGACCTTGTGCGTCACGTCTAAAACACGTGATGACCTAGTGCGTCACGTCTAAAACACGTGATGACCTAGTGCGTCATGTCTAAAACACGTGATGACCTAGTGCGTCACGTCTAAAACACCTGATGACCTAGTGCGTCACGTCAAAAACACCTGATGACCTAGTGCGTCACGTCTAAAAATGATTTGCATCTGTTAACGAAAGAGCGCAATACTTGCGAAAACAGGAATTCCCCTCAACCTCAAAAGCATCAGAATAATGGCTGAAATTTTCGTCAAATGATGGCGTGGCTATTTTAGAAGCTGGCATGCAATGACCATTTTTCCTTAAATACCGGGCTACGCAAACATTTTATGGAATATATACACAACTTGTTCAGGATAGGCCCGGCGCTCCGCACCGTCATCCTGCGTATGAGGGCGGGTTAATCTGGTTGCATTGGGGGAAAGGACAAGTGAATGCCCAGTGAAGCAATCTTATCTCAGGCGGGTAGATCCCTGAAACTGTATTTTGTTCTGTGGTGTGGTGTAAGGGTAGAACATTTGAAAGTAAGCTACGTAGCAACTAGCAGGCATGACACCAGCTTCAGGGGCGGCTGGAAGAAGGGAGGAAAGAGAGCGAGAGAGAGAGAGAGAGAGAGAGAGAGAAGAGAGAGAGAGAGAGAGAGAGAGAGGAGAGAGAGAGAGAGAGAGAGAGAGAGAGAGAGAGAGAGAGAGAGAGAGAGAGAGAGAGAGAGAGAGAGAGAGAGAGAGAGAGAGAGAGAGAGAGAGAGAGAGAGAGAGAGAGAGAGAGAGAGAGAGAGAGAGAGAGAGGAGAGAGAGAGAGAGAGAGAGAGAGAGAGAGAGAGAGAGAGAGAGAGAGAGAGAGAGAGGAGAGAGAGAGGAGAGAGAGAGAGAGAGAGATCAATGTGTATGACTAGGAGCGGTCCTCAAGTCAGTAAACGGCTTCGTTGAAGCATCCAAGTTAGACGGCCTCGAGCCGCAGTGTAACAACATCAAGGGGATGCAAGGCGTATCATAGTATGCGCGTGACTAAATGCTGGCATTCGAGGATTCCAGCTTCAACGCAGACAACAGGATTGAGAGCCCCCGATGACGTTTTACGACACCCCAAAACTTTACGCGCCTCATGGATGTTAACTCTGTTTTTAGTAAAAATTTGGTAGGGGTCATCCTATTGTAAGCTCCTACCTTCCGCCCCAATATTGCTGTGGTATGGTGTGACAGAGGGCTAAGATACAGCAGGGAGACATCCTTACAGAAGGCAGATATGGCCCTGTGCTGTAGACATATCGGAGGGTGGAGATTTGCGACATCGCAGGAGGTCTCCGTCCTGGTGGACAAGATCATGAATGTGGTAGGAAGGGAGACCGTTTCGGACTTAGAGGATGCATCATTCATGACTAAGAGTAGATTGCTGCCGTGACTTAGATGAGCTGCTTTTAAAATAGCAGAGACCCCATGGAGCCCGGGGCCTCGTCGTCATTATTGCAACAATATAGGGATCAGAGATGTAGATGCGCTGGGTGGGTATAGGTAACTATGTAAGCGCTAGTGTTGTACTAATATCTTATGCTGGCGCGCTCTCAACCATCTCTTCCCATTTAATTCCAGAAAGGGTCGGCTAACCCGCAATTAAGGAAGCTGACGCATGAATTTGTGTTCCAGAAAGCGTAACTAACCTCGGGATGTTTGTGCCCTTAACAAACAACAGAGACGTACTCAGCTGACTGCTGCAAGGTGAAGCAGTCACAAACAAAATCGAGGTCATAATTCATTGGTAAACCGATCAGCTAGAGAAGATTGTTGCCCCCTGGAGTCCTCCATGAATATCACTCTGCCCACCTTCCCCAAAAGTTCGTG
Source organism: Pollicipes pollicipes (assembly GCF_011947565.3). NCBI lineage: Eukaryota > Metazoa > Arthropoda > Thecostraca > Pollicipedomorpha > Pollicipedidae > Pollicipes > Pollicipes pollicipes. Next base: position 14,705,385 of record NW_023596576.1, read on the forward strand.
ACACCCCCCTCTGCGGAACCCAGGATCCTGTACTGGCACGCCCCCAGAATGGAAGGTACGATCTTTTTACAGTGATTTCCTAGGATCTAGAATCGGCTAAAAGCTCGCTATATTTGGAATGAACAGTCATAGCAGCAGTTCCCGTGTTCGATCTGCACGTCAGCTGACTGTTGAGGCGTCGAGCTGTGCTGGGATGCGGCTGTACTGCAGCGGAGCTGCATTAGAGCAAAGCTGGAACTGTTCTGGAGCGGAGCTGTACTGCAACGAAGCTGGAGCTGTACTAGAGCGGAACAGGAGCTATACTGGAGAGGAGCTGAACCGGGGCGGAACTGGAGCTGTATTGGAGCGAAGCTGTACTGGTGCAGAACTGGAGCTGTACTGGAGCGGAGATGTACTGGAGCGGGAACTGGAGCTGTAATGGAACGCAGTTGTCCTGGAGTACAGCTGTACTGGAACGGAACTAGAGCTATACTGGAGCGGAACTGAAGCCGTACTAAAGCGGAGCTGTATTGGAACGGAACTGCAGCTGTGCTGGGGAGGAGATGTACTGCTGCGGAGCTGGAGCTGGCATACCATGCATTTGCTGTATCTGTAGCAGTAACAGGAGCAGTAACGTTAGCTGCCTGAGTGCAGTTGATGCTGCTTCCGCACAGCTTACAGCGTGACCCATTGCCAGATGTTTCATAATCGCGCAGTTGCTTTGGAGGCTGCTTAGTCAGCTCGACCATGCCTTAATGCAGGTCTGTGCGCACCCTGCAACCATAGCACGCGAGCGCGGTTGCTGGGCGCCGTCCCACTAGTAGGCGCCAGTTTGTTGCAAAACTGCTCGTGTTGCAAAACACGAGCACCAATATACGTACCAATATGACATGTGCTTACTAATACGGTTCACCAATGTTGGTAGACCACCAGGCTGTCCGTAAAGACTAGCATTTATCGATGGGCAAATTGCAGCTGTGAACGAAAGCTTCATGGCTTGAACCAGCACCGGGTCTGTCAACATCCACGGGCGGACTTTTTCAGTCGCAACGCCACGCCAGGGCTGAGCAGAGGAAAACCTCGCCTTCATTTAAACAGTCTCAGCTGTGGTCACGGCCCCATATTTCTTGGCTGCATTTGAGGATGTTGGAGCTGCGAGTGGTGGCGAACTTGCGTTCTGGTGTTGCGTGCTATATTGCGGCTCCAGGCTCGTTATTTCGGCCGTGAGGCTCTCATGCGAGCAGGCCGCCTGGAAATAATGAGGCTGACGAGATCCGACGCCATATTGGATGCGTGGCGGGTCTTGCTGCCAGGCATGGTATGCGTCGTCTGTCGTCGAAGCTTTGTGATATCATGCTAATGGGGTCCACGAATGCGGTGTATATTTTTACAAGTCTAAATATATTTTAAATGAATTTTGCTTAGTGATTGTGCTATTTATACATTTATAAACCTATGACGCGGTAGAAGAAACTAATGACGCGGGTTGCCGTCGTGTCGGACTCCCCAAAATGAGAGACGCGTGCATCGTTCGCATCGCCTATTTGCGCTGGCTATATTTGCAAACCACTGTTGATTACCCTCCATCGGTTTTTACCGTAGCAGCTGTGGAAACTTCCAGTTTAACTCATGCGGCAGTAGCCGGCCAGTGGAGCACGGCAGAGGAGCGCAGCTAATATATCCGTACCAAAGCGTCAAATGTACCTTGCTTGGACGTTGCAGCCCACAGTGGAACGTCATTTGGACTAAATACGCCCGCAGTGCACGGGGTGATACAATCGAGCCGCTGGTCCTGGTAAACACTATCTTTGCGAAGCGTCCGCCCCGCGGGGGTGTTTGTAAAGGTCAGCAACGCCACGTCGACCACATTAATAGGACAGCAGAGCCCCGTACACTGGGTGCAGCGCCCTTCAATGGTGCACTTCGTTTACCAGAGTTCCGACTTCCGCTCCGGCTGACCTCACTCGGTGCCCCTGTGCTGCTGATAAGGGTTCTGGGACGTGCCGACTGTGGACGTCATTTTCCGCCCAGCATGACCCAGCAGACGTGTGACGCAGCGTTGGCCTGTACAGGCCGGGGCCATTCCAGGTACCAGCACACTTTGTAACGCTTTATCCATGTGACAGGGTTGAGCGAGTAGTTGATGAGGCGTATTGTGACGGCAGCTTTGAAATCCTTTATCAACAAAGCCTGTCTAAAAAATCGTCATCAGTCATCATTCAGCACCCGTCTCAAGCAGTCGTCTCACGGCTCGGAACTGGCAAACATTGTCCTTGTCTCCGGCCCCAGCATTTGACATTTTCGGCTTCTGATGGTTGGTGGCATATTCATTGTCACTCCCTCTTTTGTACCATGCAACGGAAAAAGAAGACAATGATCGGCCCCATGTGTGATGCGAAACGACGTGCGATGTGAATGGACGAGGCGCATTCAGCATCGATAAACGCGTTTGGTATTGGACGAAACGACAACGTCTGAGTATGATAGCAAGGGAGAAGGCGCGTGGAGCAGCCCGGTACACAATCACGTGCTGGTATTTTGACATTTTGTACACATTGCCTACTACATTGCCTACTATGGCTTGATTTTCACATTTGACGTATTCGACAACATAAGCTCTCATGCTGCAAACAGCCAATTTTCGATGCATGAAGAGGTTTGGCTAAAAAGTCAAGCAATCGATGGTATCTATTATGCTCGATTGATAATTGCCTGCTTTCTTCGCTCAAACTCTTACAAGAGTTTTCATGGCTAACCTACGCAGACTGTAGCTCAGTATGCCATGTCCAAGTCGTCGTTCAACGTCGGCCCACCAAATCGGCACCGCCCGGGTTGACCCCAAAAGAGCGGCACTCTGACCACCCGCAGTACCCACGTCCGGAGTGTCCAACCTCTCGTAGCTCTCCGAAATCCTGCAGTACCCACGTCCGGAGTGTCCAACCTCTCGTAGCTCTCCGACATTCCGCAGTACCCACGTCCGAAGTGTCCAATCTCTCGCAGCACTGCGACATCCCGCAGTACCCACGTCCGGAGTGTCAAATCTCTCGCAGCTCTCCGACATCCTGCATTACCCACGTCCGGAGTGTCCAACCTCTCGCAGCTCTCCGACACCCCGCAGTACCCACGTCCGGAGTGTCCAACCTCTCGCAGCTCTCCGACGCCCCGCAGTACCCACGTCCGGAGTGTCCAACCTCTCGCAGCTCTCTGACATCCCGCAGTATCCTCGTCCGGAGTGTCCAGCCTCTCGCAGCTCTCCGACATCCCGCAGCACCCTCGTCCGGAGTGTCCAGCCTCTCGCAGCTCTCCGACATCCCGCAGTACCCACATCCGGAGTGTCCAACCTCTCGCAGCTCTCCGACACCCCGCAGTACCCACGTCCGGAGTGTCCAACCTCTCGCAGCACTGCGACATCCCGCAGTACCCACGTCCGGAGTGTCCAACCTCTCGCAGCTCTCCGACATCCCGCATTACCCACGTCCGGAGTGTCCAACCTCTCGCAGCTCTCCGACACCCCGCAGTACCCGCGTCCGGAGTGTCCAACCTCTCGCAGCACTCCGACATCCCGCAGTACCCTCGTCCGGAGTGTCCAGCCTCTCGCAGTTCTCCGACACCCCGCAGCGTCAGCGGGCCTACCACGTCCGTGGTGTCCGAGTGCCAGCTGGCTTATCACGTCCGCAGTGTCCAAGCGCCAGCTTGGTTACTATGTCGGGCACCCTGTGCGAGAGACAGGGTCGGTCACCACGCCCCTACCTGATCTCTTGGCAGGGCCAAGCCCACCGCCCGGGGCCTGTCGTTGCTCTCCGGGACCCGCCTGGCTGGGTTAATCATGCGTCGTTGCGGGCTCATTACGCGCTTGACCGAGCTCACTATGCTGGTTGCCATTTGCGCCCGGTGGCCGGGTGGTCGGCGTGTTTCCCGCACCACCGCTGTCATCCCGCACCACTGCTGTCATCCCGCACCACCGCTGTCATCCCGCACTACCGCTGTCATTCCGCAACACCGCTGTCATCCCGCACCACCGCTGTCATCCCGCAACACCGCTGTCATCCCGCACCACCGCTGCCATCCCGCACCACCGCTGTCATCCCGCACCACCGCTGCCATCCCGCACCACCGCTGTCATCCCGCACCACAACTGTCATCCCGCACCACCGCTGCCATCCCGCACCACCGCTGCCATCCCGCACCACCACTGTCATCCCGCACCACCGCTGTCATCCCGCACCACCGCTGCCATCCCGCACCATCACTGTCATCCTACAACACCACTGCCATCCCGCACTACCTGCTGTCATCCCGCACCACCACTGCCATCCCGCACCATCACTGTCATTCCGCACCACCGCTGCCATCCCGCACTACCGCTGTCATCCCGCACCGCCGCTGTCATCCCGCGCCACCGCTGTCAACCCGCACCACCGCTGTCATCCCGCACCACCGCTGTCATCCCGCACCACCGCTGTCATCCCGCACCACCGCTGTCATCCCGCACCACCGCTGTCATCCCGCAACACCGCGGCGGTATCGGATGACAGCGCAGGCACCAGGCTGGTGCGCCGGTTTGCTGCCTGTGCCACCGTTCTGCCGCCCGGGCCTACAGCGTGCCATGCCTGCAGCATCCCTGACAAAGAGAAGAGGAAGAAGAAAATAAGAAGAAGAAGAGGGAGAGAGAGAGAGGGGGGGGGAGCGAGAGAGCCAAGTGTGATATTGCATCACAGGTCTATCCACGGCGCCTGCAGGCCGCGTTATATATGTCACCAGCGTTTGACTTTGACAGCAGTCTGTAATCTGTCGCATCGAACTGTTTTCGATTCCACTGCAGGCTTCTATCCCGCCAGCGGAAAGTGGCAGTGTTCGTTCTAGCTCATTGTGAAATATAGTTCAGTGTAATCGACACGACTGACAGCATTTGTTTAGCTCGAAAACATGCCGTTTCTGTTGGCATGAAACGCTTTTTCAGCTAAATACATCCCTTTTATTTAAAAATCTGACCGCGTTTGCTGGGCCAAATGGTTTTGTTCATGCTCTTGAGAACTTCACATGAACAAACCAGTTAAACAATTTATTGGTGTGCTTTGTATATAATGTTATAAGATAGCATATCATGCCAACACGAATGGTATAATAGTTGGCAAATACATGCGTATAACAGTTGGCAAACCTACGTGCGACTGAGTTTGGGCGCCAAGAAGTTACTAACTCTATATGCAAATCCCCGCAATTACGTGGATAGATGGCAGGTATCCGACCTCATGAATTTTTCGGAAATCGCTCGAGATCGCCCTGTGCTCTGGTATTAAAATGCTGGGTATCATTCTTTACATTGAGTTCACTTACGCCCTTAATTTTGAATATTCCGGTCAAGGAGCCACATGTTATCATCAGGTTATTATCATTCATCATTCGTCATCATCATCACTCCACGCCGTGGGTCAAGGTCAGTTTCAGGCAGGTACGCGGCAATACAAACCAAAGGACTCCACCGACATTTACACAGGAGTCAAATGATTGTCAAACAGGTAGATACACAAGCGCTTGCTGTACCTTTGAGGTGCAGTCATTGGCTGTTCCATAGAAAGGAAGCGTCATAGTCACCCAAGGTCTAGAAAGATCTACCGAGCATCATCAAGACGGCTGCGCAAGTAACTTATACAAACAAACAGTCAAATTATTATAAAATGTGTCGATGTACACACTTTGACATAGGTATGAAGCAATGCTATTACAAATGCATATCAAGATGCAGTTATAGAAATAACACGCCGCCATTACGGATGGTCGACAAAAAACTTCTGCAGCACATTATCAGAACTAATATCAAACCGAATGATGTAAACACGGAAATCAACTTACCATCTATTGCATTGCTGCAAGTAAGACAATCAGTAACCTCGTCATGATTAACAGCCTAAACACGAAACAAAACAACTATAGCGTTCTAGCATAACTTATCAGTGGTACCAATATAGCCATTAGGAGACTGCTGGCTCCACAGCTGCACTCAAGCTGCAATGAATGCAGCAGTATCACGACGCTTCACTATTGGTCTGCCAGACAGGGCGCTGGGTACGCAGGCGGTAATTAGCATGCAGATGCAAAGCTCGCAACCAAGAGCGAGCAAGAAAGAGGGGCAGGAAGAGAGAGAGAGAGAGAGAGAGAGAGAGAGAGAGAGAGAGAGAGAGGAGAGAGAGAGAGAGGAGAGGAGAGCGAGAGAGGAGAGAGGAGAGAGGAGAGAGGAGAGAGAGAGAGAGAGAGAGAGAGAGACGAGAGAGAGAGAGAGAGAGAGAGAGAGAGAGAAGAGAGAGGAGAGAGAGAGAGAGAGAGGGAGAGGGAGCAATTGCCCTAAGTGCAGTGTTGTATCAAAGGCTGCTATTCTGGCTTTGAGTGACGATAACCAAAAACTTGACTACGGCGATTGCATAAAGTATCGTGCGGGTGTGGGCGTATTGTTACGTTCGATGATATTACCGGATTAATTGCGACCATAACTGCGTTTGAAACATACTGGGCATATCTTCTTACACGCCAAGCTGTTCCATGCGGTGAACATACTGCGCCCCTTTTCCGACGAACTATCGATGTAATACCAGGTGTCTATTTTCAGGATCATTGGGACAGGTCCAGGTACTTCCACTTGTCCCTGCATCCGTCGCTGGGAGAGGCAGCTTCCTCCACGCGACCACCTGCCAGCCTACCGGTCTTTGATCATTCCTCGCGAGCACCAATGAAGACAACTATCATAGAGCGTGCCTGCTACTTGTGCCGTTTTGCGCTCTCGCCTCACCTCCAAAGGTTCAACTTCAGAGCCGATTTAATTAGAATATTTCACCAGCTGTTCGGCGTACCTCTCCCAGTCCCGCAGAAAGCTCTTAAGTTCAGACGTCGGTCGCTGACACGCGCGACATTTAACAGTGCACCTCATTTAAGATGATTCGTCATTTGAATGACGCTACTTAAACTTCCTTGCATCTGCGTGTCCCTCATTGCAAATGGACACGCCTTTGCATTCCCTGAGCGTAAACTGCACCCAAAAGTGCTGTACCACATCCGAGCATCAAACTTGGTCCAAGGGAGGCCAGCAAGAAACCAAAATATATTGTTGGTCTCTCAGAAGAAAAAAAATACTTAGTACAGTTGCCGAAAGCTGGAACGTAAGCATGATATCAAACCAAGCTCACTATATGGGTATGCAAAGGAAAATGTCCTTTCTAGTTGGATGATGCACCCAAGGGCGGATCAAGGGTTTCGTCAAGGGACGTGCCACACTTAACAGTGGTGCCGCTTGGAACGTGGTGTCTTCCCAGTCCGGTGAAAAGCTCTCGGTTTTGGCAGCGCTATTTCCAGATTCTTATTCTTTAAGTGGAAGCCAATTTGCTTTTCTAATAGCGGCGGACTAGACTACCCAGGTAGATAGGTACATACATGGTGCATGTTCACTTTTCCAGAGGCTGATGGATCCTACCATTCTGGGCCAATCATTTTGGAGAAGGTTGGGCAAAGCGAATCGAAATTGACAGCTTTATACCATCGAAACCAGGCATAACCACACGACTCAACCAACCAGCTGTCAACGTGCGTGCAATAAAATCAGCCGAATATTGCATTTTGATGGTCGCTTACCTTGCAGCGAATGATTGTGTATCATTGGGGCTTAACACGCGTCCGGGTGGCCGGTTGAATATCCTTGGCTCTGGTATGTGTGTGTGTGTGTGTGTGTGTGTGTGTGTGTGTGTGTGTGTGTGTGTGTGTGTGTGTGTGTGTGTGTGTGTGTTTGTGTGTGTGTGTGTTTGTGTGCGTAGGAGGGGGAATTTGACCCCCTGAGATCTAAAGCAACCAAGAAAGGCAGGCACAAAAATTCACGGTATGGGTTAGCCTATATGTGAACTCCCTTGTGTCAAAACGTATGGTTCCTAGGTCATAACCTTGAGGTCATTCAAGGTCAAACAAGGTCAAACTCCATGTTGGTGTCTAAAGTGCCCACAGACATCCTCATGCAACCGCTGTGAACTTAGATCGTTGTTCTTAGGAAAAGTTCAATAGTGTTGATTTTAAATCAAAGGCATTGTTTGATCTTAAGAAGGCCAGGGTGGCCAAAAGCCTACGATATTGCTCTATTTTGTGATTTAAATAAGCATCAGGAATTACGCTAGGTGGCATATTCCCCAAAAAACAAAATGTTGACCTAGGTCATTTTACGTCAGTGACCAAAGCTGACGTTTGAAAAGTTTCATGGAGAATGTCTGTTGTGATCCCTGTCATCAATTAGTTCGAAACGATCAGCAGAAACTATCCCATAAAGCAAGTCATCCAAAAAAGCAGGTTAGTTGTGAACTCGGCCTGCCTTCATACCTTACCCTAGGTCAGTGAAATTTGTTGAGAATCTAAATTAAATTGGTTTATCGCTTAAGAAACTATTTCAGAAATGTATGGTCTCGTCTTAAACTCCTAGATATGGCTTTTGCTGGCAATCACGGTATGACTTCTACCTGCCATAGGTCAACGTTCTTACAAGGCACACTTAATTTCTATACCAACACTATTCAGTTGCCAACAGCGATGCAGAGTTTGGTGCGGCTACACCTCGCTGTACCAAAATCATTCTAGAAAAAACCTTGGGGAGGAGGGGGGGGGGGGGTGGGGTGGCAAATTAACCTGTGCCCGTGAGCGTGTTAACGACACACTCAGGTACTGAGGCTACATGACGTCGCCTGCCTCCCACCCTGGCAGGAGAGACAGGCACCGCGTATAATCGAACCTTACGGAGCATGGCTACAAGGGACAGCAGTATTTTTTTTAATAACTCCAAATCGCAACGACTAAAAACCACGAAAGCACAGGAGGCTTATCTTGAAATGTAGGTGCTAGTAGAAAGCAGCGGAGCCAGTAAAATTCCTAGACTTTGAAGTAGCATATTTTCGAGGAGTAAAACAGAGAACCAGTTCCTAGGAACCGGTGAAATACCATGCGTCTTTGACAGGGAAATGGACACATCTTGTGCTGCACGCTTTGAGTATCCTGAAGGGTACGGAGCTAAAATACGCTCTGAGGAATGTGACTCGAGCGTTGCGTAGGCAATATGCGTTCCTCAGATTCAAGAACCGAGGGATATTAGATATACTACGCCACCGGCGGCCACAATTACGTTTAATTCGGACGCAAAAAGTCGTTGGAACACGCGGCTGCTGTTACCTGGGGCGAAACCGCTCCGAGTAAATCTTCTTTTTATAACAGCACACGTGGCGCACGTCGCCGCGCAGCTCCTTTCGGGAGCGTCAGCGATTACAGATGTCATGTTAGCGCCCAGGGACCATGCCGCGACCTGGGTTCTGAGAAGGCCCCGCACACAGAAGTCGAAGGCGCTAACCACTACGGCCCTAAGGCCCAGCCAAAAAAGACAGTCATCTGGTGTATGTGGAACTTGTGCACAGGCATTAGTGGCGTCACGCCTCTAATGTACCCAAACAAATTATAAGTCTGTGGGCACGCGCATACTTATGGTGAAGACGCATTGTTAGTGCTCTATCATCAAACGTGTTCAGCGCGCACATATTTTGCGTATCTCAAAAAGTTGCCTTTGGACCTGGCACCAACTAGGCACATAAGCAGGTTCTTTGTTCGGATTTCCATCCGATATCAATGAGATGGAGGCGCTTCAGCTTCCATCGATCGGGCTAACCTGTACCTAATATGGCAACGGCAAATGATCCCAGTTTACAAGCATATCACCTGGTCCCATGCGCCGGATTACTGAGCTTGTGGCAGGACCTTTAAACCGTGCAGCATATGTCCTTCCGCGAAAAGACACTCCTCGCGACGGCAAGCTTAGATTAGTTTTTTCAGCCCCGCAGCTTATGGCTCGGTCAAGAGTCTCGGCGTGTATTTGGAAACTGCTGACAACTTACTTTGCGGTTTACCAGGGGTGGTCATCAGATTTCGAGATGCCTTGATTGGTTGCCAAGCTGATGTAAGCACGCTTTTCACGAGATTAGCGTGCTAACAGAAAGTATGCCTACATTTTTTTGTGTAAGGGGCAAGGCTTTCTATTTGGAAGAGTTCCATTTGGTATTGCCTCTTCACCCTCCATGTCATTTTATAGCTTTGTACGCACCACGTCGATCAAGGTCTCAAAAGCGGCCTTAGCTTATGGCAAAGGGTCAACATAAGCCAATGGTATGGGTGATGTGTGTCTGTGAGTCGGTTCTGGTGAAACATTATATAAATATGAACGCATCGAACGCACTTTTTGAAGAAGCAGGTATAGAATGCCACAAAATCTGCCAGAGTGGTGATGACTCTGGGTGTTCTGAGGCAGTGGTAATTCTTCCTGGGGTCGAACAGGCCATTAGGCACCAAACTGGACATCTGACCACTCTCGGTTTTCAAAGCACACAAAGGCAAGGTCTGTCACGGCGTGCTCGCCAGCGACGAGGCTTCCCATGTCCACCGGCCGAGGTCTGCATGTGGGTGAAGAAATGTTCTCCACGTCCAGGAGAACGTAGAGGAATCTAGCTAGCACCGTCCTCCTCTTCCACGGGCATACGTCACATTTACAGGCGGCTGATTAAAGACAAGGGCCTGCGGTACAACTGTGGCTGCACCAATCCCAAGGAGACCTTACAGAGGGTCATGGCAAGCAACGGAAACGCGGACAGTCAGCTGCTTGACATTCACATCGAACCAGAGCGACGCAGTGAGGTGCACAGCGCGAGCAAAGTGAGGGCAATGGCTTTGTGACCCGCGACTCTAACAAGACAGCAGGTTAAAGCTGCAGGGAGGGTTCCACATTTCTATACGGGCTTGGACTGAAATACTCATCTTGAAGATCATTTAGTGCAGTTTGTAGTCCAGCCCTTCCCAAGAACTAAACTCCTATAGATTCTGAGCTATTCCCCGGCGAAAATGGGGAAAGGTATATCAGGGAGAGTATTTCAAAGTCACCTTGTTATTCATGACGTCATAATAACGCCACTCAAATCCTGCCATTCCATACGCCATGCGGCGATCAAGGCTAACAAACTGTAATGGTCCAGTCGTTCATGTCTGGCGTTCGTGAGCACGATTTCCAGATATAACGGCCGTTAATTGGCTCTCAGTCCATGTCGTACAAGGTACCATGGCGCGATCACACAATGACTTGTCGAGAAGCACATTTACTTAACACAGAAATGGGGTCGCCAAGAGCAGTCCTTTCTCCTTTAACGTCTACCAGTTCTTAAAGGTGAGCTTGCTTCACCATGCATGCTTAACGCTTCCTTCAATATCATCAAATGTAAAACATTCCCTTTAACTGACGGAAATTGGTGATGTAATGACTGTCATGCGAACGTAATTATGTGGCATGAACAGATATTGTTACATCACGTCGAAAATACACGTGATATTGCCATCGAACATTGAGGTTATTGTCTTGCCAAAAAGTTGGCCACAAGTAAGGATAAAGGCTCTTACATTCCGTACAAGCCGGAAGAAGGCTGTGAGATGTTTTATGTGACGGAACTGATCCGTAAAACGCCGAACCGAATGTAAATGTGCCAACGACTTGACCAAATAACTCATTAGATCGAAACAAATATCTCAAGATATCTTATCCGTGATATTAACGCGCGAGGATCTTGCTTGGTGACTAAGTAAATGCCAATTAAATTCGACGGCGGAGTTAACCGATCTATGGTTTGCAGTGACATGCGGCGGCCCATTTCGCGCGCAGAGGCCAGCAGTAGAGAAGTCTATGCATGCACATATCAAGTTGCACATGTGCGTAACAGCGGCAAATGTACTTCATTTACGGTGCTGCCTACAAGAGAACGATCTTAATAATAACCTAACGCAACTAGCTTCGTCACGCAAGCTTAAGCAGAGCAAGACAAGGCCGAGGGTTAGGTGAAGTGGTCCCCCATCTCTCCTCTCCAGGCTGCTCACGTCGTCAAAGTCACAAAGGCTGGTGAGGAAACAGCTGTAGCCTCCTCAGGGTCGATGGGCACTCAACCAATGACAAGCGGTAACATCTCTGGGACACGAAAGCACAGCCACGACACCGGCTCTGGTGGCCCCCGTAACCGGATTTCGTCCCCGTTGCCTCCCCGACATAGGCGAACGCCAAGAAAAACGACCTTGCGGACGAACTGATTTCCCAGGGGTTGGCAGACTGAACACACCCGAGCGCTGCCCAAACACGCTAAAACGCCACACCGGCCTGCCGAGCGCAGACCTGCAAATGTCGGGAGTTCACGAGTGATTGAAACTAGGGCATCCTTTGAACTATCCTTGCGCAACGACTCTGCCAATAACGAGGTCAGTACCGACACCCAAAACTGGTTCAGCTGGCTTGTGCGAAGGTTCCTTGTATCGGGAAGGGATCCAGTCGAAAATCACGTACCACGCTAAGCTATTTTTCTACGTGCGTTTTGTTTCGTGGCGCTAGTGTTCTCGCCTTCTTCGTTGTTATAACAGGTCCTGCGCCTTTGACGTTAGATTTGAATTGGATTGGACACTAGACATTGCATGCTACCCGCTTCTACTGGAGTAAAAGGGGAGAAAGCTGTTTTGATTGCGTAGTTATCTCTGTACCGCACTAGTTTTCCATACCACTGCGCTCGCCTCAGTATCAGTGACGCAGATCACCCAAAATGGCTTAAGCCCTTTTCTAGGGAGGCTCAGAATACCGAAGGGCATGAGATGACAAACCTCGGGAGATTGGGGGTCGAGGTCTTGAGGGGTCGAGGATCGAGGCATAGATTGATTAGCCGTGGTCAAGACTAAATTTTGTTTAAGTGACCGCCAGGCGGGAAAAAACTCCTCTGCACACACCTCAAGCACACTGAGCGACCAGCAAACTGTACGCACTCTCATTAACGGTTAATAATATATATAGTGCGAGTACATTGAACTAAGTTCAAGGCAGGAACAGACATGATTGTTCATTGCGCTGAATCTGATTTGTTGTGCCACTGAAAAAGAGAGGATTATTTTTCTGCTGCATACTTGTTTTGCTCGCGTTTTCTCATTTTAACGAGTGGAGTCATGCGAATGTGATAATCTAATCAGCACTTGGTGGATATTCTAGGCTGCGAGTATTTGAACGTGGAAATATCGTCGTTACCATCGGAAAACATTACCAAAGAGCTGGGAATTGCTTCGCAAAAATTTCTCTGCCTCCGATTTTCAAATTGTTTTTAGGTCATGCATGTGCAAGCAATTTGCGTTCACAAATGGGATGGATCGTCTACATAAAATTTTGCGATTGAATGTTACGTTAATTATGACGTAAAACCAAATTGCATGACGTTTGTAGCACAACTGTCTTGATTTTATTCCGGTTCGTTTAAGAAGCATATGCATTTTCTCATCTTGTATCACCGTGCTGAGATAATAGTTTTAGAACGACTTAGCGCACGAGATAAGGCGCGAGACCAGAAACAAGGACTGCAACGGGCAATGTGAAAAAACACAGACAACCATGGATGGAACTTTTTGACCCCCATGGTGCAAGGTAGAGTGTATTCACTTCTAATCTGGAAGTGTGCCCCAAACCTATTGTGGAGATCAACTGAGATGACCGCAAAAACAATGTGTCGGGTGTGTGTCGAAATGAGTGTGTCAAATGCGTGGTGTCGGCACGTTGAGACCTGCCTGACACAGCGAGCGTACCTACCTGCCCAAACAATTTTTATGCAAACAAAAGCGTGAAGACATCGTGCCTGGTTTTTATGCCACATCGTCACTTCACTATATCTTATTATGCCCAAAATGCCTTGAATTATGATAAAACTATGCTCAAAGTTTGAAAAGACCAACAGTCGCGACAACCTTTAGAAAGTGTTTTCTTGTCTCTGTCGATTAGCAGTGGCACTGTGCATTGACGATACGTTCTTTCTCATAGTAGTCAATGACGGACAGAATGTATTCAAATTCCGATTACGCAGACTGATCGTTTAAAATAGTTCCTTACCTATTCTACCGTAGTCATGTTTTAGGAGAAACATTCACAGCATTCAAGCATCGGATTCTATTTCTAAAAATAATTGGGATGGAATGAGGGGGAAACATGGACATCGCGAAAAGGGGCAGACACGAAACACTTCTATCATTTTGTATCCGTATGTTCTGGTTATTCTCATGTCTTTTCAACATGTTATTAAAGCTCATGCGTACCCCCACAGCAAGCATATCATGTGTATATCTACGGCATGCTTCGTAATGGCTCACTAGCTTTGTGGAGCAGATAGGGTGTAAATGTGCTTCTTTCTCGCCTAAGTATCTGTGAAACATTTAAATTATCTGCCATCACGTGCGTAGGTAGCTTGTTTTGTGTTTTTGTGCGCATACATAAGAACAGATTTTCTACGATATATGTACCGATCACTACTCCACTCCCACACACGTTCTCATCACCTCAGACCTTCATCTACAAAGCATATGCATCTTAGTTGAGGTACAATCAAACATACCGGCTCATCTGAACGTTCTGTTGGCGACGGTCCCTGGCCAATGGTGATGTAACACGTAAGGCGGCGTGGGCTTCCGGGCCTCATCGTCTCGATACTTCATCTCCGTGCGGTTTCATCGGCTGGCTGCACGATCCGGACGATTCAACTGCCTGTGCAGCGCGCTGATGTAGCCTCAGCGTTGCTTCGTGGGCTCCTTAAACGGAATGTTCCACATTTACAGATACTGAAGCTTGTATCAGATGTTAGATAAGCTCATTTAGAAGCAATGGTATGCTTTTAAGTGCGAAAGACTGCACTAGCCGACAACATGACGCTGTTTAGTAAGTAAGCTGCTCAATACGTCATTGTTTGGTAATGTCACGGAGCGTTTGTATGACGTCAGAAGCACTGTCAGATGGCCGAGTCAGAGTTGCACCTGTAACGTACATGCTCACTCACTTGGAGTGCTTTTCTGCTGCACACTTGTTGCACATGCTGAGAGATGGTGCGCGTGCTGGTACGTGTTGGCAAAACCCAAATATCGTTGCATGCGCGTACTTTAGCCATTTTTCGTGATGTTCTCGGATTTTTGTCCTTGATTCTTTTCCTGCATTCACACACTCAGTCATGGCGCTATTTTTAACTGGTTGGAATGCCAGCCTTACTTCCGTTATAACTCGCACCACCGCCCCAATTCCTTTGTTGTATAATACAAAACATGACTTGCTTTCGAAACCTGTATTCAATGCACCAAGGTGGTCCAAGGCTGACTGTTGACCACCAATGCCGCAAATGGTGCTGACGTGCGCCAGGCACGAATAATTTGATTGCCCTATTTGTTTTTGGCTTTGAGTACTACATGGACAGTGGAGCAGAGCTATATGCGTGGCATTAGTATGGCGCCATGAATGTCTGGGTTATGTTGAAATAGTCTGCACACAAGTTCTGGGGCGTCTAGCTCCGCAACAAGAGGGTATTAACCTTTAAAATGGTATGGCTGTGACCTGCGCTGGATTATCCTCAAAATGGCTCTTTCATTAGGAAAACCAATAAACCGTGGAACACTACCTTTAATTGCATCGGATGCAAGGACTGGTCGCGCTGTGAATCTGGACTTCCTACTATGGAGCATGTATGCTAAGCAAGCTGTGTTTGATACGCCCATATCAGTGTTAATTTTGCGGTAGCTGCGCATACGTTGCTTTTCTGTTGCGTCTTACGCTTAAGGTGGATGTTTAGTACAACATGCCGAAGAGGTCTGAACTTGATGTCAACTACTTGAGATATATAACTGTCGTAAAAACATGATGAAAATGTTAAACTGAAAGAACGAAACAAAAACGCAGGCGAGCGGCCGCTGACGCTGGGCATGGGAACAGCGTCCCGGACGGGTGACCAACTGCTCTTCATCGATTTCCCTGAAGCACTGGCGCGACGTGTCCTTCGACAGGGAGCGGCCACACCAGAACACGTCTGGACGCCAGCCCGGTGCCGTGCGGGCTCGGTCGACGTCAGCGAAGCAGACGCAGCGGAGGGAGCAAGGCCGACGAAGATGCAGGGTTCCGGCGGGCGTGACAGGAAAAGGTCGCGGTTGATAATTTTAACGCTCGTTAGGATGCACTAAACAGGGCATAACGATAGAAATGGCCAGCCCGTGGTCTTGCACTCGCTGGACGCGACATCCGTGTGATGGATCTAGTCCAGAGAGTTGCTGGTAACAGCGTCCGCGATGATACGTCCATGCCCACAATAATCGCGAGGAATCAAGTGCTAAGTTAGTAGAACGTAAGCGTGGACATAGTTAAGGTGAGCAAACCATGGCTTGACTCCAGCACACGAGGTCGATACACGTTGCACCTGGCCTGTCCTTGTGCTGCAGGTTACAGGTGAAGTTAACCACGATCAGCGCTAACCAGGGGCGCATCCAGAGCCTTGTTGGGGGAGGGGGGGGGGGAAGGTGAGGTTGACAGAGGGCCCGCTGATGATGAAGGCCCCCCCCCCGAAAAAAATATATCAGCGGATGTGACTAACTTGATTTTGAAGGGACAAGGCGCTTCCTTGTTGCATCTTTATCTTACCTTCTTTAACTGGGACGGAAGCCAAAAGCCACCGAGCGATGCAGTTCTGTTTGCAATAAATAACCTACCGGCACTATTCATCTTACGATGATTAAGCACGCTCGTTTTCTAAACCTCTAAATGTGTAAACATTTGAACACCTCTAAGCGACTTAAATGGTTAAAGCGCTTGCATGCCAATTTAGTTAGCGGTGGTGGCGAGGGTTCGGCGCGCTTTACTCGGTCATTAGTTTGGTCCTGGCTGGCGTGGACTGCGGTCAGCAGCAGCGGGTGCGGTAAGATCTGGCGACGACAGAGGGTCCTACCTCATGGTAGGACGGGCAGTACCAGGCGGTGTGACACGTTAGTCTTTCGCCGTAACATTCAGCCGTTGACCCGGAATTTCACGATCGAATGGTGGTGTCAGTGTTCGCGCAACAAACACCACATTGCGTGGGCGCTGGTCTCAAAAATTTATCCAATAGAAACGTTAAGACTAATTGTTTTTAAGCGATTCTCGCACCGGTTCTTTTGTTTCATTTAGTGTAAATTTTGAAGTAAGACCAAATGGCGATGCATGCCTACCACCTACTCGCCTGATTTACGAACGAAACCAACCGCACAGCAGCCTCTTCCGCTCACTTAGATTCCCAACAAGCTCCACCACCACGCCGTCAAACGAATGGGCCGAACACCAATCACTCGACTCCTCTGCCTGCTGCTGCTGACGAGCGCCTGGATCAGGACTGGTCCGCGCGGCAGCTTTGTGCTGCGGTACAGTCTAAGGTTCCAGAATTGATCTCGGGGGAAAAAAGCCACCCTGGAGCTCAAGGGGATGTTGCTGTAACTGTTTTTACACGTGTTTGAGCGCTACGCTCGCAGAAACTCAGTATTCATCCTTTGGTGCGCAACCTCCAGCTCGTAAGCGATCACACGCCAGGCAAATCTGGCACATGTTCAACACTGTTGCGCTCCCTGGACCTTTGTATAGATATTTCCTGCAAGCTACTACGAAGGCCGGCTCACTCCAGCCATTCCTAGCGATATAATCTAAAAAGAATCAGCTGTGGCAACACTGAGCTATTGATGGCTACATATCTGGAACATCCTCAACACTGGCATATAGCTCCCTACATCGCATATACTGGCATATATTGGTATATAGCTTCCTGCATTGCATAAATATAACTTTCCACATTTCTCATTGATGCTCACCAGCTGAAAACAACCTCGTAACTGCCAGTCATTCGTTCGGCAATAGAACTTTAAACGAGTTGTGCATCATTAAATCCTGTTACTACGGCGCCGCTGGTCGCATATCCCGCGCTCAACTTGCCCATATCTTGGATGAATGTCAGACCTGGTCAGCAGACACTCCAGCTCTTGGGCGACGCAGCAGGGAGGAGTGAGGGGGGGGGGGGGGGAGGCAGAAGGAGAATTCCCTCCCCCATCTGCCGGCAGACCGGGCCAAGTATATGTTTTTGCCTCTGCCCCAGTTTTATGAGGCTTCCTCTAAGAATAAGGTAGCCAACACACTATATCAGGAGGGGGCCTCTTTTCTGCTTTGGGAGGCATCCTTTTCAGACCAGGAAGTATTGTTCCGGGGCAGGAGTCACCCTGTATATTCAGAATACCCCATTTCTGGAACAGGGGCCTCTTTCATGCATTAGGTGGTCGCAATTCCGAATAAGGATGTCCTGTTTTGTGATAACAAGGTCCCTTAACTAGATTTGGAGGTCCTTTCGTGAAAACGAAGCACTCTGAGATGGACTAGAAGGCCCTTATATGCATTAGGAGGCCCTTCCCGGAACAGGAGACCCGGTTTTATGCTCCTGAGACCCTTTGCTGGAAAATTAGAAAGACCCATTCTGATTTTTTCATTGTCAACATTAAAATGCCTGGATATCATAATGTAACGGCTTGATAAGCGAGTGCATGCTCTCAGTAACGCTTCCCTTGAGTAGTGGACTGTCCAAAGGCCGCCCTGCCTGGAGACTCCATTTTGTCCAAGCCCCTTGAACATTGTGCCGCCCCCCCCCCCCCGCTCCAGTTCAAAATCGGTGGCGCTGCCCCTGCCACAGCCACATACCCGACACCGCCACCGGACACAAACGCCACGGGCGCCGGACGTCCTCAAAGCGGAAGAGCCTGCCACGACTGGTGCTCAGCGCGCCGCGGCCGCGGCCGCCGAAACGCGATTAGAGCCGGGTTTTGGCCGGTGTCATCCATCCATCGCGGTGGCGGCGGCGGCGGCCGATAGCAGGCTGGCCGCCGCGAGAGTCGAATCGCCGCCTGCATCGGCCAGATTGGCGGCGGCTCATAAGCAGATGGCGCCGGACTCGGATGTGGCCGCGCCCCGCCTCCCCCCCCTTACCCCCCCCCCCCCCCCCGCTGGCCGCCGGGCAGAGCTTGCCCCGCGGCGGAGGCTGGAGTCCGGATCAATGCTGTACTGGGGCCGATATCTTTCGCTCACGCTGCGCGGCTGAGTCCGGGCTGATCGCTGGGCAGATTGAACCTGTTTTCGGCGGTGGACAGGTATAAATTTGCTGCTCCGTGAAACGTCAGCGGCTCCGGTGAGCGCGTGACTCGCTCCCCGGCTCGATCTATGACCGTCCATATCCGATGATAGGATGATGGTTCACACACATTATGGTTTTGCGGCACATGGAAGACGATTGATGTTGAAATGTATACATAAGCGCAGACATAAGAATGCAAAGCGATGTGAGAAAATACCAAAATCAGGTAACGCCGCCAGACACTGCGAGGCCTCGACGATGAAAGCTTTTCTAGCTAAAAAATAAGCTCAGATTTCGCTATCTACATACGGACATCCTACAGACAGACTTGGCTTCCAGTCATCACCCCTCTTCCCTATTTGCCAGGGTCTGTGCAAAAGGTTGGAAGGCTTCAAGGAGAAAGCATCATGCCACGCCCAAATTTTAACTGTGAACCGCGAAGATAACGTCAGGAGCCACACACTTGTGCACGCACAGGCCCGATAAACGGCCACGCCACCTGCACACCAAATCTCCGAACCACAACGGTGCCAGCGGGCCACCAAGTTGTACAACTTCCGCGAGCTGCGCCCGGTTAATCTGGACCGGTCCCGTTCAGAAACGTACGGCCCCAAAAGTCCGCAGCCGAGCCGGACACGGCACACATCGCTTTGGCGCGTGCGACACGGCTCTAAATCTGCTCTGAACGGCTGTGACCATTTGGTCGCACGCTCGACTTGTCCGGCAGTCATGCGTGCGACACTCTGGAGGGCTTCGCTGGACAGTTCTCGCGGAGAATTGGCAGTTGAAAAAGACTTAGCTCCCATACCTCTTTCGCGCAGTGCTCGACACAGCGGTGACTTAAATCACTGGCCAGCGTAGGGAAATGGCGAAGGATGCTCCAGTGTCTCGTATTGCGATCGAGTGTCACTGTTTCTAAGCCCATGTTGCGATTTCGGACGCCAGTCAAGGCTGTGATTTGTTAGAAGAAGTGGTGACGTCACAGTTTTAGCTCTGTGATTGACCCTGCGGCATCGGGAAAATCTCATACTCAACGCTGTTCTTGTTTCGGTCATTTGTACACAGTATACTGGCATTTTAAGAGATATCTGGCTGATTTAAAATGTGGGCTTTCAGGACCCTTTGTAGTTGATAAAGGTAAGGACCATTGGTAACCAATTAGCGCTCGCCTCAACATTCACTTTTTATTTGGTAGCTTAATTCTCTTTTCCTGGTTAATCCAGTGCAGTGATGTGCTGCTGTTTTAGGACCGTGTGACGAGTTAATTGAAATTATAAAGGTAAGACTTGGGATGAAACACCAGTGTGGGTGTAAACATCCTGGAGCTGTCAACATCTGCTTATGGGTACGGACCCACATGAGTTGAACCGTGGGGTGATGTTGCCTGGATGTCGTTAAATGAAACATAGAAACTAATACTTTGTTAGTGACCTATATAATAACCAATACCAAAACACTGGTACAGCACGACACACACCACACAACACACAAAAAACACACACAGCAACAACACCACAGCACACACCACACACACACACACACACACACACACACCACACCACACACAAACACACAGCACACCACAAAAACACACCACACACACCCACACACAACACACACACACACACCACACACAACACACACACACACACAAACAACACACACCATACAACACACACACACACACCACACAACCACACAACACACACCACACCACACACAACACACACACACCACCACACACACACACACACACACAACCACACATCACACACACACACACACACACACACACACCACACACACACACAGCACACACCCACAAACACACACACCACACACACACAACACACATCACACACACACACACACACACAACACACACACACCAAACACCACACACACACACCATTCACACAAACACCACACAACACACACACACAAACCACACCACAACACACCACACAACACACACCATCACACACCACACACACACACATATATATATATAGATATATATATATAATATATATAGATATATATATGCCTAATACTTTGTCTGGTATCAAGCACCATTTTGTTGTGTGCTTGGGTGCTGAATGTAATCGAATGTGGTAGAATATTATAAATAACTGAACACCACTTCACCTATATTGACAAAATAATAACCTTTTTAATAAACCAACGGAATCATAAATCGGCAAAGCTGCTCACCGGCGTCAGAAACAGCTCTGCGTGTGACACGGCGTGGGATGCTGCTGGCTCCGGACCTGCCTGGCTTTGTTCCCACTGATGGGCACCGCCCCACTCGTCACCGGCGCTGTAATCCCGGCTATGGGCCGAGCTATGGATGTCCGTGCGCCACGGAGCGTCGTCCACCCGGCTTCACGTTCCTGGCGGTTGTCATGGTGCCGGACGACGTGACCGTCCGGCTCACTCTACGGGGCGAGAACTCCTGACCCTGGGACGGGCACCGGTCCCGCCGCTGCTCACCACCGAAGGCTTGCAGGCACTGCCCTTCGACCCCGAAGTGGTGCCCTCTTGGCATATGCGACATAAACGTAGATCGTGCAACCGTGTGATAATAAAAGGCGGTGGGTTGGTTTCAGCTATTAAACACGCGCCCGGGTGGCCAGTTGAATGCCACACTCGGGTTGAGCCATTTAATTTGACCCCTGCTATCTCCAAAAGTAAAAGAGCTAGAAACATAAAACTGACAGGGTGGGTTGACCGGTATGTCGACTCACTTATGCCGAAATTTGAGGCTCCTATATCATGGTCTTTCGGGTCAAGTGAGATTTAACAAGGTCAAATTCCAGATTGGTGTCCAAAGTACCGTCAGATCTTCTCACGCAACCGCTTTGAACATAGCATGGGTACGTGTTCTAAGCAAAATGACAGTGGCGTTCATTTCAAGTCAGTGACCTTGTTTAATTTTTCAAAGCCCATGGCGATCAAAAGCCAACGAGATCGTTTTGATTCTTGAATTTGACGGATCTCTAAGGATTACGCTAGGCGGAATGTTGCTACAAACGAGAGGCCGATGTGGGTTACTCCGGGTCAGTGGCCTGGGATGACTTTTAACAAGTTCATGGAAGATTCTTGTTGCGGTTTCTGTTGTCAAATAATTCGAAATGGCCATCAAAAACTACACTGTAGAACAAGCTCTCCAGTAAAATAGCACGTTGGTTTTGACCTCCGTCTTACCTTTATACCTGACCTGAATTTGATAGAATTCCTCCTAATTTCAAATTTAATTATGCCGTCGTCTACGAAACCGTCTCAAGGATGCATGGCTTCGTTTAGTTCCACTGCCGAGTTCGCACGTTTTCCTAGAAATTGCACTCGCTGACAGCCACGGCCTGACTATCAGTCATAACTCATCGGCCATGCAAGGTACAGCTATATTTGCATATCAATATATTTCCCGTTCATTTGCCTACAACTCTGCAACGTTTGGCGTGGCTGCGTCGCACCTTGAGAAAATTGTTTCGGGAGCACTTTCAATGGTCAAATTGAGCCCCCAGCCTGAGAGCATGTCAAGAGGGTGGTTTTAATTGGATGCCTTTAACTGTTACAACATACTGCATAGAAGTGGCGGAACTTGCTCTGGTTAACTCAGTGTTGAAGGCATATTGTAAGCCCAGCCTCAACGTATTTTTGATGTCAGCAAACTGGCAGCCCGAACGGGCCGAGCAGCCCTCGCGTTCTACGAAGCTCAGGCATGCCGTGATGTTGGCAAATGTGATCCCATATATTGGCAAAAAGCCATGTGCACAATTCCCAGCATTTTTTTCCAGCAGCCGATTCTAGCCAGGTTCCGGTACATCGTACTGGAACCAAAAATAAAACCAAAAATAAAATAGCAACCAGCCTGAAAATAACTCAGAGATATGACAAAAGTCAGAATCCAGCCTTGAGCTCAGCTTGGGAGACTGCCAAAAGCCAGGATCCAGCCCTGACGTGAGCTTGGAAGACAAGCAAAAACCAGGATCCAGCTTGCAACTAAGCCGGCGGATCGGGCAAGAACCAAGTCCTGGCTTAAAATATGCAGAGGGGCCCAGAACCAAGTCCTGAGTTGAAATCTGCAGAGGGGTCCAGAACTAAGTCCTGAATCAAAATCTGCAGAGGGTTCTAGAACCAAGTCCTGACTCGAAATCTGCAGAGGGGTCCAGAACCAAGTCCTGAATCGAAATTTGCAGAGGGGTCCAGAACCAAGTCCTGGATCGACATCTGCAGAGGGTTCCAGAACCAAGTCCTGAATTGAAATCCGCAAAAGGTTCCAGAGCCAAGTCCTCAGTTGAAATCCGCAAAGGGTTCCAGAGCCAAGTCCTGAATTGAAATCCGCAAAGGGTTCCAGAGCCAAGTCCTGACTTGAAATCCGCAAAGGGTTCCAGAGCCAAGTCCTGAATTGAAATCCGCAATGGGTTCCAGAGCCAAGTCCTGAATTGAAATCCGCAAAGGGTTCCAGAGCCAAGTCCTGAATTGAAATCCGCAAAGGGTTCCAGAGCCAAGTCCTGAACTGAAATCCGCAAAGGGCTCCAGAGCCAAGTCCTGAATTGAAATCCGCAAAGGGTTCCAGAGCCAAGTCCTGAATTGAAATCTGCGGAGGGTTTCAGAACCGACACCCAGCATGGCATTATGCCGATAGATCCCGCAAGAGCAAAGGTTCGGCCTAGAATATGGCCGGAGATCCCGCAAAAGCCAAGATACTGAGCCAAAGGCACCAACGAGAAGCAGGATCTCGGCTCGATTTGCTATTAGAAACTAGCCAAGTATTCACTTGCTGAGCAAATACACTGCACTTATATCAATGTATCATGCAAATATTAAATTACGTATGCAATATATGTTTGATTCAAGACATTATTCCGAAGGCAAGGTTGTATGACGGTAACCCTAGTTGGTGTTTACGAATGAGCCAGTGACAAACAGGAGCTGGGATCAAACGTTTTGTGAGTAAATTAATGAAAACCAAAAAAGATGATCTGCTGTTTGCAAGGTACTAATTGGAACCAAGAACGTGCATATTAAGTATGGGAAACAATCAGTGAGAACCAGGCTCAGGTGTTTGGAAAATATCCCGTGGGATCCGGTAACTAGGGGATTGTGTTTATGAAAAAAACAGCCAACGCCAGGGATCTTGGGCCTCGTTTTGATGAGAAGTGGAAGCGAGGAACCAGCATTGAGAGTCAGGTACATGCTTGTTGGCAACGTATCGGTAGGGACAAAGGCTAATGCAAATTTTATGGCCATGTGAGACGTGACATGTCTTTGTTCCAAGTGTGCGAGATGGTGTAACGGTTGAAGGGAGTGCCCCACATTAAGATGGGGTTTTGAGATGAAAGAGCCGTCTTGAAGACCTTTCGGTGCTGTTCACAATGCTGTCCTTCTTAAGACCTGAGCCCCTCTAGCTTCTGAGCTACATGCCCGCGAAAATGAGGAAAGGTATATCGGGGAGAGCATTTCAAAGTCACGGTGACCAAAAGCAGTCACGGTGAATGTCACGGTGACGAAAAACCTGCGATCTTGTTTTATATGTAAGGAAAGTTTCTAAACCAAATCAGTTTCTGACCTACATCCCCGCAAAGATGTGCAGACTTTTTTGTACAGAATGTTTCAAGGTCGCCCAGACATATATAGCGCCACACAAATGCCATTCAAATTCTGTCATTCCATTGGTCATGCAATGATCAGGGTCAAGAGAATATAATCACGAGTCGCTCATATCTGGCTTCTGTGAACACGATTTCCAGATATAACGGCTGTCATTTGGCTCTTAATCAATGTGATGCACGGTACGATAACGTAATGAAACCATGACACATTGGGAAGCGTATTTACTAGCGTAGAATTATGCTGTATAAAGCAGTCAGCTCCACTAAAAAAGTGCAGCAATAATGATAAGTGAGCTCGTTTCATCATATCGGATGCTTACTCAGTGTTTTCAAATATGAAACCTTCCCTTTGAGCCAACTGGCAATGTGAACCAGAATGAAGTGTTCCCCACATAATTATGGCACAGTGCGGTCAAGTCACCGTAGGCTATCATAAGCTATAACGTCTATCATAATGTAAAGCACATTTTTGTCGTCTTAAACGGATCACCATATTGTATATCCTGGTCGTGGGTGCTGTTTTCAAAGAGCAGCCTATCAAAATAATCAAGTCATTGGTATTCAAAATATTACCACTTTTTCAATAAATCTTATTCTGTAATGCCTTGAAACATCTTAAAGATGAAACGTGCAGCAGCTGCACCTATTGCAGCAGCGTTAGGTAGTTTTGGTAGTTATGTCTGGCGTGGGCCCACACTTTTCAGAATTTTGACAAGAAAATTAACACATCGCTTACAAAGAGTGAGATAGAAGAAACTGTGCTGTATTCGACCTGAACGTGCTGCGATATTTTTCAAATTCCAAGTGTGCTCCATTTTGTCAAACTCTAACACAACACTGATCGAGGTAAATGCAACAACTGAAACTTCCTGGGTTTTACACGTACCAACAGCTTTGTGAGCATGAAAATGAGCTTTCACTGCATCGACATGCTTGCATATCGCACAATTATTCATCCGCTCTCCCTTACTGGGCGCGCGCACTTAGCGTCGAGATTGCAAATGCTAAGTTATATTCATCTCTATGCTTCATTTACAGTATGTACTAGGTCAGGTTGACGAAAATTGCGAGCGTAACATCTGCCTCATTTTCCTGCTTATTCCTGTTTTCCGTTCACTGAACACTCTTCACGCAATGCTTCTTGTACCATTTGCAGATCTTGTTCACATCGCGATGATTTGTCTTGCTGCGTCAGATTTACCGTCAGCAAAAAATGATGGGCCCATTACATGTAGACCATCTATCGAGAATACCAGCATTTATGCGTAAATGGTGTTTACCAATATGCAATTTGAAATGGTACGTGTATCCACGTTTACAGCTGGGGCTCTTAGAAAGCATTGGCTCAAGCGCATTGATAATGTCTCATTTTTCAGCAAAACATGACGCCGGGCAAATTCAACTTAAGTAAAAACACTGGCTATCAACAGTTATCAGCTTTTGACGTTAGTACGAGGCTAATTAGGCAATGTGCTGCATAATACGTTTGTTTGTTCTCCGAGACGTGCCATTGACCTCTTGGAGAAGTCTACTACAGGGAAGAACTTTCTGGCGTGGTGGCGCTCTATAATGGTTGACAGGACATCAACCCGGAGCCAGTGATGTCCTGTCCATCATTATGTGGACAAGATTGATGTCCTGGTGGACAGGACATCAGTCCTGAACCAGTGATGTCCTGTCCACCATTATGTGGACAAGATTGATGTCCTGGCGGACAGGACATCAGTCCGGAACCAGTGATGTTCTGTCCATCTTTATGTGGACAAGATTGATGTCCTGGTGGACAGGACATTAGTCCGGAACCAGTAATGTCCTGTTCACCATTATTCTACTGATGTGAAACCTGGCCAATGCCGGCTGCCTCACTTCACATTCCTGTTGGAGCCCGTGAGGTGGATTAACATCATGTACATGTACATGAGACCACGACTCTTTGAGCTCTATGAAACTAATACTCATCTGTGGACAAATCATGAGAATGTCTTCGGACATTGCAATCCTCAGAAGCTCAGTTCATAAGTTAAAGGGATTAGCCCACCTTTTGGACAAATGCTACAGCATTTTGGTGTGTATTTTTTGTCACACAAAATACACGAACTAGTTTTTGGCTTGGTAATAACGTAATACATCAATAATGCTGATGACTTTCTTCATGGCCCTGAAATATATGCTTTCTAAAACTTGACGACGTCATGCTTATAGAGGCATGACCACACAACGCATATAAGTCAATTGTTTAATGCTACAGAGCATGTCATAAGCAAATCAACTGTTGAACTCGTTACAGTTGTGTTTGTATTTGTATTTGGTTGTCCCGAATCTATCCACGAAGTGGCTTAACGTGTGTAAGATTTAAGACGACACGAAATTTACAACCGGCGCGTTCCCCGCCGTCTTGTAGCAGTGAGGAAAACGATACCCCATCTTTAAATCAGAAGTAGTCCGTACCAAGTGCGCGAGGCGTGCAGACCAGCCACGCATATGCTCTTTCAGGGACACAAATCGTTACGCAAAGAATGACGTCGATATATAAGGTGCTGCGCGCTGTTTGCCTCATGGCACCGTTACAACACCGTTCGCCCCCCACTGATTCAGGCTGGGTTCGAGGTGTTGATGTCGTTGGAACCATCTGACAAAGCTGCCTGTGAATAACGCTGCCAGTGAAGGTCTCCAGCTATGAGCCTTTCGATTTGCCCATGTTTTCGGCCAGAGACTGCTCACATAAATTGATGACGATGACGCAACTGATTTTCCGGATGGCTGCGCCAATGTAGAAGAATCATGGCCACCAGCCGATGCCAAACTTGTTGTGGAAATTATGACAGATGTTCCATGACCAGAAAAGGAGCGTAACAACAAGGCCCAATAGCTATGTCACACTAACACTTAAGAGAAGTTGACCCTGAAATGATAGGCTGATTTAACATTGGTTCTTTTCGAACAGCCCGAAGCATTTGGTGTCAGCGTCTGATAGTAAGCTTGAACAAATATAGACTTGAATATTGGCGGGCGAAATTTGGGGCTAGAAACGGATGTCGTTATGCATTTGCAACAGGCAAGCTCTCCGTACCTGGGGAAATCGCAAAATGAAAACGGCTAAGGGCAGGAAGGTGTTCTCCGTTGCGCACTAAGACTCGAAGCGACACGTGAAACTCGCGCTTCTTCATATTCAATGCCTGAATATTGAAATTCGACGGAAGTCTATCTAAAAGCCACAAAAAGACGCCGAACATATTTTTGTTGTTATTTGTTGAGCTACAGGTATCCAGTATAGATGATCTCGAGATCTTAGCCAACCTTTGGAAAGCTTACCTTCCACGGCATTGGTCTTGTCTTCACCTGCGCAAGTCGCTGCCGGAAAATATGGTGATGCGACCTGCAGTGACTACGCCACACCCATCGGAGCTTCGTATTGTTTGCTACAGAAGACTGAATAGCGAGAGCCGGAATCCGACTGATCACACTTTCCCCCAGTCCCAATTTGTAGACACGCCGGGACGGCGTCCAACATTAAGGCGGATCATGTTCCAGACCTCAGAGACGTCGATTTTTGGCGCCTCTCGCTCTGTATCCAGTCACACTGTGCCTTTGTAGACACGCCGGGACGGCGTCCAACATCAAGGCGGATCATGTTCCAGACCTCAGAGGTGTCGATTTTTGGCGCCTCTCGCTCTGTATCCAGTCACACTGTGCCTTTGCAATGTTGACACTGCCTAGAGTCATAAGCCGAGGGACGATCTAATGTGCTGTCGCGCACATACCACAAGCACGATGCTACAACGCCCTGCTCCACACGACAACATCCCCTCTCCCTCCGGCTCGAAACCCGGGGCCACCTTCAATGAATGCGCTCACATACGCGGCTGCTCCAATACCTGTTGTGTCATCTATCCTGGCTAAAACGAACTTACAATAGTCTAATTATGTAAGCTCAGACTGAATTACTGCCACAATCGAATTAGCATGCCGGATAATCGATGCGAGAGCTGGCCGTTCGTCATCGCTCGCATGCTGCCAGCCGGATCAAGAAACGGCTGGCGGATGACGTCATCCAGCTATCTGCTGAGAACAAGCGACAAGCCTTCGCCGTTATCGTCACAGGT
Source organism: Pollicipes pollicipes (assembly GCF_011947565.3). Lineage (NCBI taxonomy): Eukaryota > Metazoa > Arthropoda > Thecostraca > Pollicipedomorpha > Pollicipedidae > Pollicipes > Pollicipes pollicipes. The sequence goes on from NW_023596576.1 coordinate 14,734,086, forward strand.
GTGCGGGCGGGAAAATGTCTTGGCAAATATGAACCGATCAATGGCGAAATAAATTTACACGGCAAAGCCCCCTGAAAGTGTGTTATAGGGCTGACAGTGGCATCTTCTTAACATCGATGATGGCATTATACAATGACATAATTCGATAATTGGAGCTAAATAAAATAGCTGGGCACTGATCTCGCTACACGGCTCGGATGATGTGCAGGATATAGAAGTGGCATGCTTCACTCGTTTTTGTGTACCTGGTGCATCAGGCATCACCGAAGTTTCTTAGAAATCAAGCAAGCAATTCCAAACGAGAATAGCTTCATGTGGTTCAGTGTTTTCATTCAGCCTTAGTGCAACTGAGGGGGGTGATCAGACGTCCGCAAGCAGACACCATTTTCATGCGATGGGAGTGATTCGCCTCCATCCCATCCTCATTGGATTTTCCATCTGTTAGCCAGGTCTTTTAGACATATTCACGGAAAATGCGTGGTGGACAGTTCTGTTGTTTACCAACGCTGATTTCTGTACTGAAATCAGCTGTACTGAAATGAAACTGCTGTACTGAAATCAGCTGTACTGAAATTTCTGTACTGAAATCAGCACACGACTGCCTCCATGAAAACCATTAGCCGGCCGCTGGTCATGGTTTCGACGCTAAATTTTGTAATGCTCCAGAGAAAAAAAGGAAGCCATAGGGAAAGGCCCAGCACATATTTAGGGCAATATGAATCAGATTCCTGTCTGAACCATTTCTAATGGGTGGTTATATGGTAAAACGTGATAGCATTATCACACCACGGTAACCATGTCGCGAAGGTAGCTGCACCAAGCCGCGGAGCCGTTGGGAAATATATGCGCGATACACATGGAAAAAGTAGCAGTTGCTGCAAACTGCTGCAGCAAACACGACCAACGCTGCACCAAACATGCGTCTTCGCCACCAAGGCCGTGTGTCCGACCTCTTCCACCGACGCGGGGTACTGCCAGGAGAGGATAAATATATCGATAGAGAACGGAGGGCGAGTGATGCACAACCCTGGTCTTAGAAGTCAAAGGCCGGTTGCGCTAGCGCTGGCATCCCAAAGTCGTGCCTGCCAGGTGACAGGGCGGGAGAGGGGGGCACAGGGCCACTACGCAGGTGATGACGGTGTAAGGAAACCTACCCAGGTGCGTGGAGATGCCGCTTGTCGTGCCTATGCGATGTGTCGTGATAGATTTTAGGCCAGCGACGAGTGTGATGAATGCTGTGAATGAGTCCCTGCAGCCGAAAAACACCTACCATTCCATACGTGGTCTATGAGCTCTGTTCTGAGCAAAATCAAAGATAACCTTATCTTGAATGGCCAAAAATGAAAATATTGGTGAAAGTTGTCACAGTAATTTACCGTCCTAAATCTGTGAGACATGCCCGAATAATTTAAGCCTGGAAGTGTTTTCCAAAATGTAGTCTTCCTGGCCCTATGTGCATTCCATATTGCCAAACTGCATCTTCCTGTAACCTCTCGTAGCGTATGGGGAAACAACTGTACTGAACTGTTTTCGCGTACTGTTCACCAAAGTCAGTCCATGAACACTTTTGTGGATTTTCTTCCACAAGCTCAAGTTCATCGAAATATTTTTAAAAACTAAAAGCGATGCTTTCAAAGAATGTTGCAACTGTGGCCGAGCATAGGCACTACTCATTTTTTATTGGTCTATTGATTCTTGCGACAATAATTTCTGTTCCCATCTCCTTATACTCTTCGTGGCCTTTCGGTTTGTGAACAGGCGCCCGGGTGACCCGCTAGACACACTTCGCTCCAGGGGATAAATCTGACCACCTGAGGTCTCGGGAACTAAGAGAGCTAGAGACAACCAAATTTACAGGGTATGTCGAGCTGTACGTGAACTCACTTAGGTCAAATTTTGAGGTTCCTAGATTATGACCTTCGGGTCAAAAAGGCTCAAACAATGTCAAATTCCAGGTTGGTCTGCAAAGTGTCCCAGAGCATAGATTCACTGTTTCTAAGAAACAGGTCACATGCTCAGCTAAGGTCAGTGACCTTGTTTGACCTTTCGAAAGTCATGGTGACCAAAAAACATACAAGATTGCTCTGGGCTTAACACTTTTTTAGATAAGCGACAAAGATTCCGTCAGGCAGTATGTTCCTTAAAAAATGCTGATCTGAATCATTTTAGATCACTAACCTATTCTGACCTTTAAGGAGTCCATGGAAGATGCAAAATGCGGTTCCTGCTATCAATAAATTCGAAATGAGCACCAAAAACTATCCCACACATCAAACGCTAGAGTAATAAAACGGGTTGGTTTTGAGCTTCGTCCGACCTTTATACCTAACCTTAGGTCAACGCAATTTCCTCATCAAATATTTGTGTTGCCTAGGCAAGCATCTCAGAGATGTATGGCGCTGTCTAACACTCCGCTGTTGCATCAGATTGAGCAATTCATCAGAAATTGACTTGGCTAAAACCATAGCCTGATTTTGACTGGCCATAGGTCACCGACCTTACAAGGTACATCCAAATGTTTGATTCCAAACAATCTGCTATTCAGTTGTCTACAGCTGTGCAAAATTTGGCGTGACTGCGCCGTGCTGTTCGTAAATCATTCTGGGAAAATCTTTGGGAGATCAATTTGACCCCCACCTGAGCGCGTGTGAACAATGCCTGCTTAACTTCAAGCTGCAAGAAGCAAAAATTCACTAAACACTGCTTTTCTGTGTCCTCCAACATATTCGTTCATTTTAAATACATGATTATCTCCTTTACCATCACCTGAAGGCTTGGATCAGGAGATATGGACTTAATTCGCCATTGGTCGACATGAACGATATTACAAATATGCCTGCACATGACTTCGTAAGTTGTAAAGCGCATTTGCAAGGAATATTATGCATATATATGAGACATTATTAATAGCCTTATTGCCATTTAAAAAAGAGGAGAATGGAGCCATAGATGTGATATTTCGGCTGCATGCCTTGATCGAAACGAAGCATGATTTGGGCACATCTTACCGATTATCTTCTTGGTGGGCTTTACATCATCAGCAAAGTTGCCAATTTTGTTTATGAATACAAAACCATATGAATGTGCAAATATTTTAGAATAGCTCAAGACCTAGCGATGACTTTGGGATGCTGCACTGATCAGGTTTGTCCACAGCCCGGTTCAGCGCTGTGCTTCCGTATGCTCCACTCTGGCCTGCTCGGGCCCTCGTCCAGCGAATACACATCCGAGCTGTCTTCCTGCGAAGATCCAGTATCCAGATCCAGTACGGATCTTCACGCGCAGCATCGCTTTTGTGTAGAGACGTCAGCAGCGCATTTCCGCTGTCGGTAGTTCTGCACGCCATCCTGCTGTGCTGTTTCTGGTTCGTACCAATTGGTCATTTATCACATGAAATTACTTCAATTCTACCTACTATGTGTTGGAAGGCGCTGCTCGCCCGGGATGAACGTTTTTGTGGCGTGGCCTTGTGCTCGGCGAGATAACGGATCGCGGGCTGATTAAACCTTACAAAGATTCATGGCTTAAACATTTAGCGTGGGATGACTTCTGCCATCCATTTCGCGTGGTCTGAAAAATAGCGCCCGCTCAAACGGTCGCCATCTTGACTAGGGCCATGAATTAAATAGGCGCGGTCGAACGGGAGGGACCCCGGTAGCGGCTCCAGCACCGCCCAATGTTGAACAGACCTGAAATATTTGGCTGGGCAGGCTGCCTGTTTGTCTTAGTTTGTGTAACAAGAGGTGAGCTTCGGAGTGAAAGCTTGGCTGCCAATACACGGTGCATATTTAAAGGCTAGTATCTGGAGGTGGCCACCAGAATGACGAGGTCCATTCCGTCCTTGACATAGGCTGGCACTGGAAACTTGAAACCGCTGGCGAAGCGCAAGCCGCATGGATTGATGGTCCCGTAATCCGTCTTCCATTCTAGATGGAGCCTTCCTGGGAACTGAGCACAAAGTCGTTCGTTGTCTTGCCTTATCATGGTTTGAAAGGATTGAGCACGGCGTCCAGAGCGCATTTCTTTCACGGCCTTTGTCGGCGTCACCTTGGGGTCGTTCGTTGAGATCTGAGGAGCACATAAACCTGTTACGATGCTCTCCAAACAAATTATCCACGACCCAGGGAAAGTGCACTGCTGAAATTCACCCAGATTGCAAGGCCCCGACGAGGTCTCAGCGCTGATTGGTCAGGTAAGCGGATGACGAGATGGTCAGCATGTCCAAGCGGATGACGCGATGGCCAGCATATCCCAAGTGGATGACGCGATTGTCAGCATGTCCAAACGGATGACCCGATAGCCAGCATATCCAAAGCGGATGACGCGATGGTCAGCATGTCCAAGCGGATGGCGCGATGTTCAGCATGTCCAAGGGGATGACGCGATAGCCAGCATATCCAAAGCGGATGACGCGATGGTCAGCATGTCCAAGCGGATGGCGCGATGTTCAGCATGTCCAAGCGGATGACGCAATAGCCAGCATATCCAAAGCGGATGACGCGATGGTCAGCATGTCCAAGCGGATGACGCGATGGTCAGCATGTCCAAGCCGAGTTCCCGCTCCGATTGGAAGTCCGTGGCAGCACGCAGACGCCGACGCCGGGACCACTAAGCGCTGTGTGACTCGGAACGACGCTCTGTCCGGGGCCAGGACTCTTTCACGGCGCGCTCCGACGCCTTCCCAGGCACGTGCCGCCGTCATTGCCACGGTGGTGCTAACCAGCTGAGCACAGCGGGAGGTCACATGCGGCGCGTGACCTGTCGTCGTTCCCTCTGCCCAGGAAGGCTGACGTGCGGACCGCCTTCACCACCAGGACGGCACCCCATCATTCTGTCTCAGTCTCTGTCTCTGTCTCTGTCTCTGTCTCTGTCTCTGTCTCTGTCTCTGTCTCTGTCTCTGTCTCTGTCTCTGTCTGACTATGTCTCTTTGTCTCTGTCTTTATCTCTCTGTCTCTCTGTCTCTGTCTCTGTCTCTGTCTCTGTCTCTGTCTCTCTGTCTCTGTCTCTCTGTCTCTCTGTCTCTCTCTCTCTCTCTCTCGTCCTCTCTCTCTC
>NW_023596576.1:14740039-14762539 GCF_011947565.3 Pollicipes pollicipes
AGCCTGCATTCTGATTAAGGCAGCAACTTTCTTCATCGGATGAAAGGCGTTGAAGAATAACACCAGCTCCGATAGCAAAGCTGCCTTGTGACCCGTGCTGAGTCTTGTAACGCTACATAGCGACCATTCATTTTCACCGTATGGTGTCCTCCGCTTTCCTTTTACTCGTGACATTGCTCGCGATAATTTATGCGCTTTGGAAGCGTGCCTTTGAGAAGCATGAATCTTATGTCTATGCATTAACTTCGTGGGTTATTGTGGTGTCGCTACAGTCGTTAGAGGTAGCGACAGAGGCACTGGCGCGACCCCGTAATGACAACGAACCCGCTGCGCAGCCTACAGCACAGGGAATGATCAAATAGTTGCGTACGGTCACCTCAGTTCTCCTATAATTTCGCCACAACTCACCGCCGGCATACATCCGCGCGCATCCCACCATAAAGCTTTTGAAATGGAACGCCCGTCTTGGTGTGAGCAGTACGCTCTTTTAGTGTCGGTGCGTTAGAGATAAATCGAGTCATGTCTTGATACTCGAGCTCAGTATTTGGAGAGTAAACACCGCAGACCCTCCTCGTGTGTCGTCGATGTGACTGGGTTGATAAAGTAGCGTGCATTTAAACCAACTATATTGATGCTACAGAGTGTGTGGTTCCCTGCAAATATTGCAGGCTCGACGGTATGTGATGAACGATATCAATGTTTTCTCGCAATAGGGAGCATATTACGTGAGGTACGGAACGCTTGGCTTCTGTTCGCTTTGCGGTTAACGCGTTACTCTTTGATAAAATAAATTGAATGCCACTGCGTCCTGATTAAAGACGACAAATGAACCGAATGAGTATAATATATAGCAGCTCAGCTGTCATTTATCGTTGCTGCAACCACAATTCATAATCGATAACTACCGTTCACCGGATTTTCTTTGAAAGCCACTACGTCACGCTTCTTTTCGTAAAATCTCCAACTCCCTATTTCGCTGCAAACCTGAGGGCTGCGGGAGTGAATCTACAGCATATTGTCGTGCTTCATGAGATCAGCCGACCAGCAAAGATTGCTAAGTCTGGTCGAATGGGTCGTTCGCTCAAATAACGTCATGGTAATATTAATGCCCACACCGACACGTGTAGGATGCGGTCGTTGTGGCGATATCACACGTGAGCAGACGCTTATCAGAAATAAATAAACCGCACTCGGGTCATGTGGCGCTACTCCTGCAGCAGCTGGGTCCTTTGGCACATATGCATATTCCATCACAATAGAGCACGATTTTTATAAACGTTAGGTGCCTTTTGAGCCACTCGCGTATAATGCTTAATATTTCGTTGAAAAGCTCCTGATCCATCAATTACAGTAAAGAGGCATTTGCCATGGTGTTGACTTCATTCAAGGTGACCTACCCAATATCCCTATATCAAGCGAGTGGGGAGGGGAGGGGATTCCGACCTCCCAGTCCTGTCTGAGATCTCGGGAACAGCTAGGTTGACTTCACGAACCAAATGGCGTTTTAATTTTCTCAACGAGATATACGTGCAGAGAGGCAAGAAACCTATAAGTTTTCAATTGATTTTAACAGGGAGAGGGGTAAAATAGTTAAAACATAAAAATATTTCGATCCAACACAGTTATGGCGTTATTTTATCGATCTCAGCGCAACTAACCTAAATCAACAGGAAGTTTATTTTCGAAATTCACTAAATGTAACGGCATTTGAAAGTTGAAATTCATAGATGTATCCAGTAGGCTCAAATTGGGATGTTAATGCAGTCTGTGGAAATAGGTTTTTCATTGACTTCAAGCGGAGTAAACAGAATAGGTACCTTACTTTATCAGAAAAGCTGGCAAAGACAACAATTTGGCATAGTTGACGCTAGGGTGTCTATTGGGGTAAACAAACAAGGTAAGTAGTAAATGCCATTGTCCACAATAATACTGCTATGCGCGGTCACTAAGGCATGGTGACTATGTAGCATGTATGGACAGGAGCCTTATGCATATCCACATTTCCAAAGGATGAGGGTACGGGCGCGTGGTTGGGGCGTGACCGGTTCACATCTATACCTGCAGTCTCCTCTGTGCAAGCATGCTTTTTTGCTTTCTCCAGCTTCACCGGTGCGAATACTACACATTATGCTTAGCTTCAGGCGTGAAAATATTTCCACCGTTATCCATTTCTAGCCCTCTAGTGCTGGCATACGTTTGGTGCTAACACATTCTGTTGTTTCATTCATAAAACGTCTTTCGCAAAACCCGAATACGCCTTCACCACAGCATGTATCAAATGATTGTGTAAATATCGATTGAGGTGCAAACATTTGCATCCAGCTACCGATAAGTCTTTGATATGTCTGCACTGGAGCGCCACAATGCATTTCGCCATGTTTGGTAACTCCCCTTTTTCGAGGCCAGGAACGAGGCGTGGAGTGTAGTTTTTTTCAAAATCGGGGCACAAAATGCGGTGACCTAAACCGAAACAGTGGGCGATTAAAACTGCAAAGCTAGGAAACTTCGTCTGCTGTTATCAGTGTGCACTCCAAATACTTGCGTATGTTGGAATACGTTCGTAATAGCCATAAAAACGTGAAACAGTAAAATTGCCTCCATCTTGTTGATTCTAATTGTTAAGCCTTGTCGGGCCCAGGCAGGGACAGTCAATTTTCAGGCGATGCTTTTTGTAATGATATGCGCGCATGTTGGACGGCAGTGTACTTCCGCCTGCGAAGCGTAAACACAAACGTGTATTCAAATGCAATGACAAGACCTTTTTGCAGTGGGGCTCCCAAATGCCAACGGCTTCATTCACGCAAGTTTGTGTGTCATCTACGTGTCGGTAGCACTCAGTTCTGTTGATGTGACCGGGTCACGCACTTATCCATGCGTAAGTGTTACTCTTGGCAGTCACACAACGGCACCATTCTGCACGCATGTTTTTCGTCTCTCTGTCGCGGCCCCTCCCCACACCGGCTGTGTGGCGGCGTGCAGCGGCCCGGAGGGCCTGTGGCGACCATGCGCCCGTGCGTGCGGTCTGCTGGGGTCTGACGGCCGCCGTAGACGGCACCATTTTGTGGGGTTCGACGCGCTGTTCTTCGGGGTTCGGTGGCGAAGGGGACGACGAGAGTTTACGGGACGCGAACCTTGGTATGGGTGAATTGTAAATGTAAAGCTATGAAGGAAACAGGAAAAAGAATTTAAAAAAGGTTGTTGTACCATTAATATATGACAATGTATCAGGTGGTCGTACATGCCCCGATTGTTGCCAGATTGCGTAAATATCTGACACAAAGGCTAAAAAGACCATTTTCTGCGTATGCTAGCCCGTCGCACGTCGCCAAACGCGTCCTTCTGGTTTATAAGTTGGCGTGAAAATATATATTTGTAAATATTGGCTTTCAGCAGTTGTCAGTTAGCATGCATTTCCTGTGTGTCTGTGAACGCATGCATGTATGCACGGCCCTCTCGTTTTGTCGGATAAATGGTGGAACGATGAAACTTGTCCTGACCAGACACCCAAAAAGCAAGCAAGCAGCCACACATTAGCAATATTGGATTCGAAATTTTGCCATGATATGTCAAAGTGATAGCTTGGACGCATTGCCAAATTTCAGCACTTTCTCTGGAACGGTCTAGTGATCAGTCATAACAGGTTTGAGGGCGTCTGAGTCTGTTCTGTTTATGAAACAAGAGCTTGACACACTGCCAAGCACCAGCAAACCGTGGAAAGCTCATGCATCAATGTCACACATCCTATAGAGACATGCCAACGGCATACATTGCACAATTTGTCATAATTTTTTGCTGGAACACAGTTAACTTTCCACTGAACGCGTAAGGAATGCATTGGCAGAGGGCTCTTACAGGCCAACCTTACCTAAAACCTCACCACAGGCAAACTGTCTCCTCCCCGCCTAAGTTCGGGCCATTGAAAGGATTTTCACAGCTGGTCATCACTCGGAAGATAACAGAGAACATTCTGGTGCTCCAAAGTACTCGCGATACGGATGAACTGGTCTTTGTCCAAAATGTGTCGCACAAGACGCATTCCGGGGCACACGCCTCAATTTGATGCATGCAGCCACTTCAGGTATCTTACAGATCATCGGATACTTCATTGTGCCTTCAGCGCCCGCTGCCAGCACGAGCGTAGGTGTTCCAGCAGCGTCTGTAGCCGCCCAAGCTCGGTGACAGCGGCAGTCTTATAATGTACAAACAGACCTCACCGAGGCATTGGCAAGGCACGCGAAGATGTAGGTCTCATTGTGAGGTCGGGAGCACGCCCCCCGGGCAATCTAGTGCCGGCATCGCCCCCACACGCTTGGCCACGACTTTACCCAGAATGCTAGTTTACATAAGTGTGGTACGTCAAATGCTTGGCAAGACTGCTGTTTTGTACCGTGGCCAAGTCGTCGATACCGCAAGGCCTTCGAACCTCATGCTGACTGACTGGGATATGTCTTTCAGCGCCGACAGCGCACCGAACACGACCAACCGGCCCTCCGTCGGGTACCTTAAGTCCTTACATAATCCTGCCAACGGCTTCTCGAGGGCTCGTTCCATCACTGCGATCGTGCCATCCGAGTCTGGTTATTATCAAACGCTCAGAAATGCTCACCATAAGCGGACTGAACTACGCTGAGATCAGGCAGCTGTCAATCGGTGTTGTTAGCGAACATGGCGAAAATGCACAGTTGACAGATTATTGTTATGCTATGATCGACAAATGCTTAGAAATACAGGCAAATCAACCAATCTATTCAAGTTCCACATGCATTAGATGACCACAGAGGTATTCTAGAAACCACTCGTCGTCCGCCATTACACAAAATGAGCTTTTCCAATAATGGTCGGTGAAAGATTACACCCAGATATCTCGCGAGGCCCTACAACAATAAGCAGAGATCACATCTTCGTCGATTGCGTAACACACTTGGCCATCAGGAACAGTCACGCCGCCCAGTAACACAATCACATCGGATAACAACACGTCAAACGTTTTGGAGCTCAGATTCAGGTTGATTTGGATGCCTCCGGTCGCCTATTGGCGGATTAAGCCGTTCGAACCCCCTGCCTCCACCAGAAGAGCGGCGTTGATGGTAGTCATAAGAGAGCCATGCGGTCACCGCCAGCTACGGACAGCACGGCGTGGGAGGCTGTTCGTGCTGACCCTAAGAGCTGGCTGTCAGTTCTTGTCCACGTCTACGGTGAGCGCGTTGCTTGAGGAGCAGCTGGTGCCGCGCTGGCCGCGTTACCGGCTGCTTCCCCCGCAGCGGTGAATGCAGGCATGTGCGGTGAGGGAAGCAAATTTGTCTTCTAGTTGAGGGTTCTGATCGTGCAGTGCTTACTTTGCCAAAACATTATCGCGGATATTACGCACATTCAGAAAAGATGGTTTCACCGAGTTTGAATTCTAGAAAACGCTGTTAGTAGGCACCGGTTTCCTCGGAAAATGGAATTACAAGTTTCGTATCGGGTCTGTATGACTTGTATTAATGTCTTAATTTTCCGGCACATCAAGGCTACGACAATTGTAACTTTGCCTACAAGATGCAGATGGTTGTAAAAGCGCATCTGATGGGTCTGCTTGCCAGCACTGGCTACATGAACAGTATACTATCAGGCACAATTGTGTACCAGCCCATGTCTCGAATAATTTAGTGCAAGTTTATCCCAGCCATTCAGCAGGGAAGAGTACAAGCTACTCCTTTGTTAGCTGACTCTGCTCAGTTATGTTTTTTACATGCAGATATGCACCAAGTTCCCTCAAATCTCCATTCTCCATGTCTCCAGATCACCCGTTCTCTGGTGTAGCGTTTACGCATAGGTGCCCATACTCACCACATTCATGCTCCTGGATCCAATCGGACGGTTCACAGGCACCAAATCACCTAAACTGTGATCATTCGTGTTTCACGCTTTCACGCTATGGCTCACTTCGCTCAGACGTCGGTAGAGTATAGTCAAAGAACCGTGTACGGCACACTCATCTTGCATAGCCTGTCGTATGTCGTAAATGGCCTCACAGAAGTCGCTGCTGGAGCCACCTGAGGATGAAGCGATGCAGGCCGCTTTCATGTCGACGGGCTTTCTGAAACCGATGTCTGGGAGAATCCACCAAGCTTCAAAACGGCATCGCTGACAGTTTGAACCATAATGAATCAATTCCATCGGGCCTATACGCCTTGCATGCAATAGGGCCAAGCCTTTCCTCTCCTTCACCGCCCACCGCGGCCGGCGACCGTCGGCGGCGGCGGCGCGGCGACGGCGCCCATTGGCATGCCGGCTGACCGTCGGTGACGGGTGAGCGCCGCCTGATTGTGGGATATTTAACACTGATTGTCGGCGGGCGGCCGGCGCGGCCCGGCCGGCCATCCGCCCGTCCCACCGCGCTGAAGGCCGCCGGCGCCGCGGCGCATACAGATCGCCTCGCCGGCGCGCCGCCAGTGACTCCATTGCGCCGCGATGGCCTCGGTCGGTCCAATCCCGCCTGGCACCAGCCGATAGGATGGGGAGGCCGCGGCGCGGCCTGGAGAGCGGACCTGCCCGGTCTCCTCGGCCGCATGTCTCCTTCAAATGGCCGCGCTTCAGGCCGTCTGAAGGGCATTGATCGGGAAGCTGATTGCCCATCGGCTGCCGTGGCCGCGTCAGTTGGACCGCGGGTGGGGGGGGGGGGGGGGCAGGAGACGCCTTCTGTGCACACGAGTGCATGATTTTGGTGTTGGTTTGGTTGTCAATGAAGATTTATACTTTTTACCGTACATGTATCAAATTTGTACGGAAAATTTTACAAAAAAGGAAGAGTCTACGTGACATAAAGTCACAGTAATCGGGCGTTTATAAAACTAAGCAGAGCAAACTACCCTCCGTCATCACACGAGCATTCCACACCTCATCGCTGCAGCGTCTCGGATTTCTTTTTCACGTATTTGTTTATCTCCTTCAGTAACGCTTCCATATGTTTGAGTGGAAAGCGGTAAAAGCAAATGCGCAATGTTTGCGGAAGCCTAACCGGCTTGTTATTTCTCCTCTGACACATAGGATGAAAAAACTCTGAAACATTGCACGTTAGTGTGCTAATCATGCCATCAAATACGAAAATGGTTAAATGCGAAGAGGCATCCTCTTGATTAAACCCATCTTCATTACGTAAGAGGACGAATTTGCCGTGGATAACACATGGATGTTCCGAGGCGGATCTGATATTTTGTCAAGGGAGGGGCTGCGCTTTACTGTGGTACCCCTGGAACTTGGTATCCTCTCCCCCTCCCTTACAGAAATTCATCAGCTTTCGTTCACTTCATTCCCCTCTATTTTCTCTCATTTCTCACTCCTTTTCGCTCCTTTCATATACAGATAACTTCGGCGAGTAACATGTTTTTACCAAGTCCTTTAAATATATGTATATGCATATATATATATATATATATATATATATATATATATATATATATATATACAACTTTAAATCGTGCCGTCCCGCAATGTTCTTGATAAGTTCATCCCGATAGATCAGCTGGTTATAAGAGCGTCTACCTTCCGACTCACAGAACTGTGGCGGAATGGGCTCGAATCGCTTCAGACGTTCGCTACTTGTCGCCGAATGCGATAGCTTGCTGGCGGCGGTAGCGGCCCCGCTAACGGTCAAGTGACGTCAGAGAGTGGGACAGACCGTGCCGAGCATTACGGCAAGTGAAGCTTTTGTTGCGAACTTTCGCCATCGACCCGGAGTTTTACAATCGGGTAAGGTTAAACAAAAAGGAGCACAACTTAGCATAGATACTCATGCCAAAAGTACATGCAATCGAAACGTTCGGACTCTCTTTAAAATTTTAAAACTCATGGTGACCTCAATCATGTTGGTTACAATGTTGCATACCTCATGGCTACTGAGACAGCAGCCCTTATATCACACTTTGGGAGAGAGAGAGAGAGAGAGAGAGAGAGAGAGAGAGAGAGAGAGAGAGAGAGAGAGAGAGAGAGAGAGAGAGAGAGAGAGAGAGAGAGAGAGAGAGAGAGAGAGAGAGAGAGAGAGAGAGAGAGTGTTGTTGGTGTGTGTGTGTGTGTGCGTATGTGTGTGTGTGTGTGTGTGTGTGTGTGTGTGTGTGTGTGTGTGTGTGTGTGTGTGTGTGTGTGTGTGTGTGTGTGTGTGTGTGTGTGTGTGTGTGTGTGTGTGTGTGTGTGTGTGTGTGTGTGTGTGTGTGTGTGTGTGTGTGTGTGTGTGTGTGTGTGTGTGTGTGTGTGTGTGTGTGTGTGTGTGTGTGTGTGTGTGTATGTCTTCAGGTCTCCGATTGTGTGAACGTAGATGTGCTAAAAAATCCTTCTTTTCCGCGAGAACGGATACAGGAGCACTGGGTGAGGTCTCCTGATCGTGCTGCAAGTTTTGGTCCGACAATACATCAGGCTCGCAAAGAGGTCGTATAAAGTTGACACAAACAGTGGCTATGTGAAACTTCTAGCTATACAAGACGGCGCAGATAAAAGTTAACCCACGTGTTAGTCAACAGTGACAACAGTGTTTCTCGCACAATCGAGACTGCGGTGGCATCCAAATAACTATTCAATGCGAAAACGTGATAAAAAACATGGCAGTGACTTGTGATCTCGCGTTCTTCAAATGATGGCTCAGAGCCCTTTCTGAAAACCAGAACGAATATTTGGTCAACATCACCTCAGAGGACTACATCGCCCCGCTCTGATACTCCCTTTGGGAGGCCATAATCTGACATCACGGCTAGGGCAGTTCACGGATTTGATAAATCCACGGATTGCGGATCAGTCCGTGGGACGGATTCGACCGGATCAGAACTTTCCACCAAAGCATAGATGTGGACCGGACGGGATTTCAAATCTGCCAGCTCACACGAATTGAACGGATCGAAACAGAATCAATTAGATATTATCATAGATTGAAGATATCAACTCAGAAAAACTTAAACCAATAAAATACAGTAGTTTCGATTTCAGACAGTGCACAAGCAGTCTGCAGAGTACATAACTCAGCCGCATATTAGACAAAGTCTTTGATAAACAATTCACATCGACAAAATGATATGAATAAGGGTCACTCATGCAAACTGCTATTGAAAACTCGGTCTGTTATCCCTTCTAAGGTAACTAGACTGTCCGTTAATCTAATAACCTCTCTCGTCACAGCATAGCTGCCACTCCTGATCTTGGTCGCAATGTCATTAACCCCGGTCGGTGACATTGCGTTTCAGAGTTGAGGAACTGAGCAGGAACATGCTTTGCTGGAAGAAAGCACACCACAGTCCTTAAATCCAATCTCCCTGCCTGAGATATCCAAAAGATTACCTCCTTGTCAACACTGTAGTTTCTGTTTACTTAGTCAGTCAGCCAAGCTTATGGGTTGAAGACCAGCTTCAAATCAAGCATGCTGTTTCAAATGATCAATCCCCAGGGTGTCCACTACATTAAAGATTGCTACATCATCACATATATTTTTTAACCACTCACCTAACTAATGTGTTAAAAAACGAGCATGCTTGCCTCTACCACCTGAGGCCAAAGGCAACTTTTTCACCCAGCAGTTAGTTGCTTGATGTGAGTTATGAGCTCTTCATCCAGCCCAAAAACTTTGCCACCTTGTAGTTGGTTACTTATCTGCGTCCAATCTATTATTCTCCCAATTGCACGCATTGTGCACGAATTGGGTGACAACGATGTATTTGCCTACCTGTGATTTTCTTGTAGTGATTAAGAAGTCTTAAGATGCTAGGCAAAAAGGAAATAAACGAGGCTGACCCATGTTGTCATTCAAGGGTGTCCATTAATATCTCCGATGGCGATTTCACAAGTTTTGGAGTAGCTAGTGCAATGACTCGAGCTTTGTGGCAAGTGGCTAGCATGTTTATGGGATGTCAAAGCGCCAGCGGTCATGGCAGATGTATGACGGGTTAAATGCACTTAGCTCTTGCACCAAGCTTTGTGAATATGGAGGATTATATATCTGTGTATGCTGCAGTCATGGCGCGCGAAAACGTTACATACCTCGACTAGAACGCTGCGTCATGTAATAAAGTGTTCATAATACCATCTTGGCGTATTGGAAATAGTAACAAACGGAAACAAAGTGATGTGGTATTGTCATTTTACCTGAACAAACTGTTTTGAACTGTTTAAATGTGAACTCACAAGATGCCATGCATTATCACAAATCAAAATACTTTTCGCACTTGTTTTTCGCATGAGCAAAAAAGTACATTTGGTAGCTTCTACCATTTTAGCAACGGATTTGAAAACTGAGGCAACTTTCGGAATGAAGGAGAACTGCAGGCGCCTTCCAGGGGACGGTCCGGTGCGTATGATACAGCCGGTAATCTAGCATGAAATAATGGGGCAGCTTGAGGTTGTTTCGTCAAGTGGTATGTCCGACAACGGATGCACACCTGAGGCATCGGATAAGAGATGAGGTGGTAGTTTCAGTAATTCGAAAAACATTACAGATGATCCTATTTGTCGGTATGTTGCACCTAACCTGGAGTCTGAAGATGTTAGATCATGTGTTCACGTCTTCAGGTCATGCCAGAACCATGGCCGGAACCAATTTGGTCACTGTGATATGGTGGTGTGGCCTCCTCTGTCCTGTCCTGTGAATGAGTGACCAAAATACATGTATTCTGTTTAGTTACATGATGAGCCTTTTTTATTCCGGTCTTCATACAAAACTGCATTTCCAACAAAAAACAAGCTAAGTTGGGTTTCTAGGCACCCGATCGATTTAGAACAGCTTTTGTGCATTTTCATTGAAATTAAACAACTCAGTCCTGAAGGTAACGTACTCAAATGAGCCAAACTTTCTGCTAAAATTCTAAAGAGTCCGTTGATTGGAAACGAATTGGCACGTATTCATTTGATGAGTATTTTGGAAAGTCAGACCGGATCGGACGGAGTTGAGAAATCTGGGAAAAGGCCGAACGGTGGGATGATTGGATCTGGACCAGCCCTACTGGACTGGACCGGATCCCGAAATTTAATCCTTGAAGTACTCCAATCACGGGCTCGATTGGGACGGAGAGTGACTCCATCACAACAGGGCGAAAACGCACACTGCTGCAGTTTCGCTGGATTGGTTCCAGAATCACTGCCCTAGAATGCACACCTGAGCATCGCCGGGCTTTCGCTTCCCGCTCGCATGGCCATCACCCCCGGGATTTCATGCTAAGGGGCAGCGTCAAGGACTGTCACCCTTGCACCTTATGCTGAGGGGTAGCGTAAAGGACTGTCACCCCTGGACTTCATGCTGAGGGGTAGCCTCAAGGACTGTCACCCCTGGACTTCACGCTGAGGGGTAGCGTCAAGGACTGTCACCCCTGGGCTTCATGCCGAGCGGTAACGCCGAAGACCACGTCCACGTTGACAAGCCAGCGAGCCTTCAAAATCTCAATGCCAACTTTACACTTACGATGGGGCACATCACCGTAGACAATCGGTCGGGCAATCGGCTACCTGCATTCCATTTTTACCTATACGCAGTGAGGGACTCAGAGGGTCATGGAGGGCAGGTCTGAAGTCAACATTAATTGGAAGAGACCCCCCGAAAGTGTATAAAATGATGACCAGACCAGCTGTCTCTGGCATGACGTCATGCCGTTATGCCATTATTTTCTGTGCCCTAGCCTTTCAATTTTGATTCATACAGCATGCTATGTGCTGGTTTGCTCTGTCATCATGTCGTTTGCCTTGTTTGATCCGTCATCAATTCATCTGGTCTCAGTGCTGAGCCCTTGCGCCGGTTCAATCTGACCGATCAGTGCATGGCTGACGATGCTTTGATGGCGTCTGGACTGGTGCCGCAGCTGCGGTGACCGGCCCTATCCGGAAAAAAGTGGAACGGAAAAGTAAAATGAAAATTCGAACAAAAAGTCGAGCGACAAAAATGTGGTACAGATAAAAGTCGACAGTGATCAAAAGTCGAAACGGTAAAAATCCGGAGGATGAAATGGTCAAAAGGGGTAAAAGTCGACAGGGATAAGTTAAAGCAGGAAAAGTCGAAAGACGAAAGGTCCAAAGCAACAAAAGTCGACAGAAAGTTTACTGGGAACTAGTGTGTGCTTATGATGGCACACTCGTCATAATAAAAGCGTTAACCGCCGAAAACGGACAATGTAATCAACTTCTGCTTTTTTACTGAAGGTCGATAACTCAGCTTCAGATTAACGCTCAAAAGTATTCTGTGTAGCATGATGAAGCTCCATGCCTTTCATAAATACATTCACACAAGGTTATTTTTATCATACCTTATAGCCGTATTCCACAAACACCTCACGAAGGTGTGCGGGATATTACAAGGTTGAGACTGAGAGGCAATAACCGCGACTCCTTGTACGATCGGAGAGCCATATTCAGGATATCTGTCTTGCTCATACGGTTATTGGTATTGCCACGGAGCTGAGGAGGCATGCATTCGAGGTGCTTCATGGTATTCCTGGCTAAGAAAACGCTTCGTTTTATTCAAAATCCAACCAAACAAAATGCCTTCCTCGACACCACTGTTAATGCTTATGAAAACATTGTGTTGTAAATAAAACTTAGCAAATTGGCTTCTGGCATAGCTGATGCTTGTCGTAAGCTTATCCAAACACTTGCATAAACATAGTTAATCGCTGCATACAAAGCCCTCTGCTATGCATGCAGCAGTTTGTACCATTTTTCGCGAACACTTATGTGCTTTTATCGAAAAGTCGAGTGTCCGTTCCAGCGTGGCGGATTCCAGGTGCCAAAGATTGGCATCCAGGGGGTGAACAGTAGCGACCGGTATCTGCACTACTGCCTGCAGGACGACGCAGCTGATCGGTGGTCCCGGCTGTGACCATTGCTACGTCCAAACTGCACGGGAGAAGAGCCGAGTGCACTTCTGATGTACTCAACATATGCTCTTAACCAATCTTGTGCAAGTTATCCAAAATTCTAACACGATTTGGCTATTTGGATTGCATCTCTTTCGACCGGAACTGATCACTTCAGTTCTATGAGGTAAAGAAGAATGGATGACGGTGCTGCAAGACTACATGCGCCTAGGGGGTCAACCAGCCTGCGCAAGGACGCTAGGAGTGTACGCTGGGCGCCCAGTCGGGATCGCCTTCACAGGGGGCTTCTCGGCCCACTCATGGCCGGCGCACGCATGCTACCCCGGATAAGCTGGGGGTCGCGGGGATTCAGGATAATGCAAGAAAGCGGATAGGAGGGTCGGATGGATGGATATGAATCACGTTTTGTGCAATATGATACGAGAATCTCTACATTCTTTCTAGCTTTTACGGAAATCAGAATTATGATAGAAAAAATTAGAATAACGCGATTATCAGGTATAGAAATGCAACCAAACACGTTCAACTCACAAATAAACATGCAAGAACACCACGATAACGGGCCAAAACGAGAATACCTAACGATACTTGGTTCAAGACGTTTGCGGTACCACCGCGGGCCACCTCTCGGGAGATGGAAGAATTACAAGTCAGTGCTGTTATAAAGACTTCCTATGACGCAATCGAGCAATGACATGTTGAGGAGATACCACCAAAAATTGTTGTATAAAGCAGCCTTTTTCACCTAAACAGAATCCATTCGTTATAAGCAAGATTATGTCATCATATCTCATGCTTGCTTCAGTACCTAACAAACGTAAACGCACGATGCCAATCAAAAGGAGCATTGTTGGCATCGAGTATATGCCTTTCTTATATCCAAGAAGCATGATTATTTCCTTTACAGTCACAACCCTTTTAAAAGTTCGCACACCTCTATTTGGTATAAAATATATGGATTAGATTTAGAGGGTGTAACAAATGTGGTGTTAGTGTATTAATAGAGGGCATAAAGGCTTGAGTGGCACTTTAGCGTCAGAGTCGTTACTAGATTAACCGTGTCAGAACTGCCACTGTAGCGGACGGGCCGACTCGCATGTGATACTTCAAGTTGCCGAAAGGTTGCTTGTTAACCTGCGCCCGGCTAGGGGGTCGGAAACAATCGCGCCCGTCCGGGGGAAGTGGACTTCTCCCCTGGGATCCCCAACTTTAATACGTTCCCCGAGAAAAGCAAAGATACGGTTGAAAAGGTCTCATCAAACCTGGAAGAATGCACACCGAATACTTGACCTTACGTAGTATGTGAGGTCACCAGGTGTCACGAAAGAAAAAAGTCGTTCTGGTAGATGCAGTTTAAATACATGTTAACGCGTCAAGTACCTATATTGGGAGCGTAAAAAGGTGATAAGACTATGGGGGAGTCGATTGCGGGCATTTTTCACCTCCAAAGGGACAGTCAGGTCAGGTCACCGTTTCAAAATCGTCTACCAGTAGCCCTACATGAGCGACATTTTTTTCTGTTCTCTTCGACAATGTGCTTCTGGTTAAGGTTATTTCATTAGGTGCAGCTATGGGACAGAAAATATCTCATATGCAGCCCAGTAATCTTGGCTGACCTTTAGGTTAGCTAAGTCAGCTTAGACCAAATTCATCAACCATCCAAATGGAAAAATGAGGTACTAACCTGATTTAAGGGACCAATGCCATGTTTTTCCGTGGTCGGAAATAGCGTGTTGTACATCTACAGACCCTCAAGATCGACTAGTTCTGGTGTATCTTATAACCAGTTCCTTCGACTCTGAACAGTGTATTGGTGACAAATTGAGAACAGGCACGTTGTTACATAAAATGATACGCTATCAGCTTCACAAACACGATGTAGAAGTGTTTACACGCGTCACACTCGTTCATTAGGCTCTTCGCTACTGACAACAGAGGACATTGGCCTTGGTTGACCTAATATGACCTTGCATGCCCTCACGTGACCTGTGTTGACCTCATCATGCATTAGAATGATATCACAAAATGTTTTTAGTGGAAAACATGAATTCTTACCCATAGAGATAAATAAATATAAATGTTAATGTTATGTTCTCTGTGGTAACATGATGGTTGTACATGCGAGTTAGTACTCTTAGTGCTATTTTTTCATGTATAGACACCAAAACCACGCAAGAAACTAAAATCTGCATTATTTACGCAAGATAGGAAAAATTTCACCCTACCTCAGGTCACTAATCCGCGCGTTTTCCAAAAATTCTTAAGCGTGCGACCTGTTGTTACTATCATGATCTATTACTACACAAAATTTGGACAACCTATACCAAATTTGCGCAATGGAAAATAAGGCACAAATAGCTTGTGCCTGATGAAAGGTTTTCATAACTTTACCTCTTTGACCTGACCTGGGTCAATAACCCTGGCAGAGATATTCACACTCTCAGTTACGGCGCGTTTCCTGGGCTGCTCACATTCCAGTCTGGTTTCCATCACAGCTATCGCCACTGCCCAACTCCCTGTATCATGCAACATACCTTGTGATTCGTGTATGAAACTTGCACCCTTTGCATTAAAGCAAGTGTTCCATGTCTGAAGATATTGAAGCAAGCATTAGATGCTATGAAATATGTTTGCTTAGGGCTATAAGTATACTTATAAGTGGAAAAGACCACTTTGGACAGCATTTTTGTGTCGTAAAGATGCTCCCGAATGGTCACCGTTTGATTGTATGATGGAGCGCTTGTATGACAGCACTTACTTGCAGGCCCTAAATCTTCCGTGAGGCGACTCGTGGAGGTGCTGGATGCGTCCGAAACCAAATATCCTTACGTGCTCGTGCTGTGACCCTTTATCGTCATATTCGTGCATGTTGATTCGTTAGCTTACTTACGTTTTCGTTAGCTTACTTATTATTATCCATTAGTTGCCTACTCATATTTTCTACTCGGTTAAAGCCAATTTCTTGTCTGATTCGACTTCAAGTCTTATTTTTGAAATAACTAGGAAAATGCTTAACTTGTTGTATTATGTAGCCTAAAACGTAATTCTTATTCAAATCTTGCATAGGTTACAACAATGGTTGAGAGCCCATTGGCTCCTGTTATATCTGGAAATCGCGCTCACAAACGTCGGATCTGAGCGAACCGACAATTATAATTGTCTTGACCCTGCGCTGCATGGGCAGCGGAATAGCAAGATTTGAATGAGATCATTATGGCGTGATGGATTTCTGGGTAATCTCGAAATAGTCCACATGTCTCCACGGGCGTGTAGCTCAGAAACTAGACGCTTTTAGATCTTAAAAGGACAGGGCTGTGAACCGCATCACATGATCTTTAAGGTGGCTATTTCAGTTCAAAACCCATCAAAATGGGGAACACTTCACACTTTGAAGATAGTACTGAGGCTGCTCCTCACACCGGACAGGCACTTCCAGCAGTGTTATGCGATTCCACCATTATGCCAAGAGTTCGTGGTGTTTTAAACGCTGATCCGTTTCGAATATCACTTTGTAAGTTGCACAAGTAAAGTGCTTACAGCCTGACCATGTTTTAAAGTGCAATTTGATTTCGTTACGTGTTGGAAAATGTTTGTTTCTGATGTGCAGTCGTCACTCGTCCATTGGTTACCACCCGGTATTAGCTGCGGGCCGACGCCGCACGGGCTACTGCCACTGGCGCTGCAGCACCGAGCGGCGATCTTTCTGCGGCCAAAGACTGTGAGCAGACATCCCCAAGAATATTTTATGCCCTTTTTTGGTTTATCGGTCCTGGAAAAGGATGAGTATCTCCAGGTGAACGTAGGTTAACATCATCGAAGATGCTAAATAACTTTGCAGAGTCCGGAAGATCCTAATAGCGCCCCTGCTATCGGTTCAGAGTTAACAGAGCAAACTATGAAAAATGGGATTGCGACGACAGTTTACTGGATGCAGTTGTCTCATACCTAGGTCTTTCATTTTATGGTATCTAAAATTCAACGAGAGTAACATCTGGATAGTTGTATGCTGGATATGGATATGGATATGATATGATATGATATATATATATATATATATATATATATATATATATATATATATATATGTTGGATATGATAGTTGTATGCTGGATAGCATACTGGATAGTTCCAGTTCTGTTTCCGTCAAATGAGACGTGGAGAAATGGGGTATAAACGGAGAAAATTCAACTTCCTCGAAGGTCAGGTACGCAATGCGGCAGATTTCTAGCGGGTCTTTTCGCCAGGCAGGTCCCTTCTCAACGCAGTGCCACCTACCTACCAAGACTTCGGCTGCGCCCCTGTTCATGTTATCTCGTTCTTCGGCTGCAACTGTCGAGCGCCTCTGCCCAGCCGGCACGAAAAGAGCGCTGCTCGGCCGGGCTGCTGTTCGACGTCGGTCGATCGTCTTGTTGTAAACTCTTGAGCGCGGAACTAGTACTCCGGCGCTGCTGTGCCGGGAAGCAGCGTGCAGCCTACGCAGAAACGCAGCATCGACACGGAAATCTATCTTCCATCCTCACATGACTTGTACCGTCCATCGTTGGGCTAAAATTCCCCAAACCCCGTGCGCAGTGGCGGCAGTTCCCGGCATTGTCCGCAGCCGGCCGCGTCCGCCGTGCAGCCGCCGCCATCGAGTGATGCCGGCTTAGAGAGGTTGATCGTGCGTGCAGACCTCGCTGGCGCATCTTAACGGCGGCGCGGTGCATAGCTGCCTGAGGCGTTTAGTGTCAGACGTGTGCTCTGACGCGGCGGCAGTTCTCCGAAGAAACGCTCAAGGGGTGTTGGACAGCCACGCCGCGAACCATACACTTGGATGTTCGACGCGGCCGGTGACCTCTGCGGTGTAGCATTGAGAGCCTGACGCAATACCGGTGGCCCCGCGGTTGGTTCCGATCACCGACCAGCTCACCTGCGCGCCGTTGCCGTCTCCGTCGCGCCATCGGTCCGCGAGAGCACCGCCTGTTGTGGCCCCTGCACCAATGTCTTCGGCGTGTGCGCGCCTCCCAACAAGCGGCGGTAGCTGCGCGCTTGTGTCTCCAAAAATAAAGCATCATTAAAGGGAGTGATTCACATTTGTGTGAGGTTTCTAACTGCAACAGGCATCTTGAATACCTTTCTGTGCTGTTAACAATCCTGCCCTTCGGCTGTTGATCACCGCATGTTTAAAGGATTTCAGTGACGTTATTATGTCGTCATGGATGTCCGGGCGACCTTGAAATTGTGTCTCCAAAAAGTTTGCACATCTTCGCGGGCTGTAGCTCAGAAGCTAGGAGTGTGTAAGTCTTAAGAAGCACAGGGCTGTGAAATATACTGAATGATATTTAAGATGGCTATTTCAGTTTCAAACCACATACAAATAAGGAACACTCCCTAAAAGTGTGTTTAAGAAGCAGAGCGATTAAGTGTTTTGATATGTTCCGACCTGGATCAATATTGGGTCTACAAAGGTCAACAAATGCTAACTTACTATGTGTCGTTACATCATGATTCCCCTATTCATGCTCCCTTTAGCCGCATCACCGTATTGGATTCAAGAGGCTATCCGAATAAGACGAGCCATTTGAAAATCCTTTTATTCCCGGCGTCAACCGTTACGTCGTCGTCGACTCACAAGCCAATGCTCGGCATCGTCGAACATTGGCATCGTCGTCGACTTGACATCTGCCGGGCGGTGCAATCATTGCTGTATCGTTGGTCATTTGAATCAGCCGCACCAAATGATTAGTTCCGGGGTCCCTCTTCCCCTGCCCTCCCTGGGGAAGAGGTGGAAGGTGACAGAGGCCGGAGCAGCGGCCGCGATAACAGCGCGTGACACAAAAGGTAATGGGCTGGCTCACGGCCGCGCTCCCATCGGTTCCCGGCTCTTACCGCTGCAGTATCTCCTGAGTGCGCCGCGACCGAAGCTGACCCGGGAGCCAGCCTCGTCGAGGCGCCTCTTATCGCTATGTCCGGCGCTTGAAGGTAGTCCGTCCGGCGATAATCGCCACGGGTAATGCCACTCGGGACGGCGGCGAGCCCCGCCCAGCACCGGTCGAGTCATATGCGGCAGACGATGAAAGCCGGGATGATTTACACCTGTCATCCCCCACGCGCATTACAGGGCCTATTCCTGGAGCTGAGACTTCCAGACGACGCGTGCAAAAGTGTGCCCGGCGCCGGACCCAACGCCTTTTGCGGACGCAGGCGCCCGGCGGCCTCCAGACGCTGAAAGTTGCATTGCGACGATGGACGACGTGGTAGTTGCCGCGAACTGCGCGGCCGGGATTATGAATCGCTGCGGTTTAGATGGACAAGATGGGCATGGGCCGGCGACTTAAATGGATAATGGCATGGCTGCCGGAACTCAGACGGACCCGGCTGCGAAAGACTCTCGGTTCAATTAGACGAATGAGAAGCGTCGTGCTCCTGATAGTCGGATGGACAGATTGCGCGTTGGCGGCGGGGCGTAGACTAGATTCCTGTCTAGATAGGGACATACGCGGTTATCCGTGGCTGAAATGGCAATGCGTTCGTATAATTGTAGTGGTCGCTGGATTGCTGTCGCTTTGCATACAAACACTATTTTAGCTGCTACCGTAGCTGACAGTTTTCCCATGTGACGTGCTCACTCACCTTACTCCTTCAACAATTCTTTCAGAAAAATCTCGAAAGCGTTTTTTCACCTTTGCTCTTTATAGAAAATCACTACTGGGCTGCCATGGTGACAATTCAGTACCGGACATGCACCTTACATCTCCCGAGCCTTTATGCCTAGCGTTATACGCAGCACTGCATTGCGCACTGCTCTGCTCGAGGCTTCTTCTCCGCGATTTCATTGTGTTAGTTGGCCACTTCGACCGAGGCGTCTGCTGGTTTTTGTGAGGGATCTGTTTTCGGGATTGTGTGAGCTCGATGTGATCCAACGTAGCTTTCTTTACTGGTTGGAAAGACTTTCCCACGGCCGCTCACACGCCCTATTGCATGCGTGGTGGGGATCACAGGCGGGGCGGGCTCTCCCGAGTAGCGATACTTTCCCTGACACTGTGTCATGCAGCTAACGGACTTCCCGTTGTCCCGCGAGGGACCCCTGATCTGTGTCAGTGGGTGGATTATGTCTCCAATATGGCGGTGGCACACACCATTAACATCGTGCCATAGACAGAGCTCATCTCCATTGACAGGTGTCAGACGTTCTCGCACTGTATCAGACGTGGACGACCTCCAAAAGGCGCTGACATTCCGTCGACGCTGTCCCCGCCTTCTTCCGCCGGCACTGATTGCGGCTGGCGGCGTCTGCGACATGGCAGCCCTTCCGCCGGTGCGCTGATTGCTGGGTGGGCACACGGGGTACGGTGCTCCTCTCGCTGGTATGCTGATTGCGGCGCGGGCACACGGGGTGCGGTGCTCCTCGTGCCGGTATACTGATTGCGAGACGCCGTCCAGCCGTGCGCTGGCAACCGTGTCAGGTCGGGCCGGCCGGCGCCGCTCGTTTGTTCCAGATGGAAATCAGTGTTGCCCCGTCCAGATCTGCTCGTCTGTAAAATGACCTGTCTGGAAGTTATTACTCTTCCGCGCTGCCGGTGATATTGATACAGGGATAACCGAGCCGGGCGGCCGCGTGGCCGCGCTGCCCAGATTGTCTGTCCCCTTTGGGCGCGTGACATTGGTCGATGGTATTAGCATAGCGGCTCGGTGGGCCCGCGAGCGGCTCCGGCGGGATCCCGCTCGTCATGGCCCGCGCGGACGGTTATATGACCAAACGGCCGCGACCGGACAGCCGTGAGCGGGCGCACAGCGAGTGGGCGGCGGGCGGCCGCTGCGCAGAGCGGTGCCGCGAACACGCCGCCGACCGCAGCCCGCGGACGGCGGCGTGAATCGTGCTAGGTCGTTTGTCACGGTGACGTTAGCTTATTACATGCACACACGTGTATGTGCGTGAGCTTGCACGTCTGTGTGCACACCAGGACAAGCGCGTGGTTCCTCCGTCTGTGGATACTCAGTGCGCGATTATTTTGCGGCACTTAAAAATGTTTCGGAAATCTGGCGTGGGAACTATGTCTAAGAACTAATGTCCTAATCCACCTCGATTCAAATATCCTGCTGCATTTAACATACATAATTCATTTTGGTTCGCCAATATCTGGTTAATTGCCATCGGCAATCTTGAAATATGAGGCGTTTATTTAACTATTGAAATGCTCAAGACGTTACGCCTTTGTGGAAACGCCGAAAGATATCTGTTATTGTTACAAGTGAAGTGGTAGCTGAATGCGGCGTAACCGACCATGATCGGCAGGCACAGACGGCCTACACAGGTATAAACACTGCCGCTATATTAAGCCGAACTTCGGTCCTCGCCACGTCGATGTCAGTAGCCGCGTAGGCGTGCTGAAAGTGCCCACCACTCTCGGGGGCATGCGCTTCAGCTTACGACCGGCCATCCCCCAGGGTGACTGACCTCGCCTGAAGCTGGAGTGCCGCCGGCGGCCGAGGCGGCACCGGTCCCGTCTGCCTCCGACAGTGGCGTCCACCTATCACCGACCTGTCCGAGCCAGCGCTAGAGCTCCATGACGAGAATAGCCGGGTGGTGTGTGGACGGACGGGCAGCGTGTGTGTGTGTGCGTTTGTGTATGTCTGTGTGTGTGTGTGTGTGGTGTGTGGTGTTGTGGTGTGTGTGTGTGTGTGTGGTAGTGGGGTGTGTGTGTGTGTGTGTGGGGGGGGGTGGGGTGGGTGTGGGTGTGTGTGTGGGTGGTGGGTGTGTGGGTGTGGGTGTGGGTGTGGGTGTGGGTGTGGGTGTGGGTGTGGGTGGGGTGTGGGTGTGGGTGGGGGGGGGGTGGGGGGGTGGGGGGGGTGTGGGTGGTGGTGTGTGTGGGTGTGTGGGGTGGGTGTGGGTGGGGATGTGTTGTGTGTGTGTGTGTGTGGGTGTGTGTGTGTGTGTGCGTGTGGTGTGTGTGTGTGTATGTGGTTGTGTGTGTGGGGTGTGGGTGTGTGGGTGTGTATGTGGTTGTGTGGGTGGGTGGACGTGAATCAGTCAATCTCAGCACGACACGATTCAGGGAGCAGTTACAGTGATTTGGCCCACCAGTAGCGGCCGGCCGCAGTGCAGTGAAGTCAGCGCACCGGGGCGTCTACTGGCCGGGGCTGCCGTTTTTATCAGGCCCGTTTATATGAATGGAGAGCTAAAAGCTCTGGTCACGATTGTACACGTGTCGGTGGCTTCGTGCAGGCAATGTTTGCATAGACGAAGCATCGAACCAAAGTGTAAATGCCCTGACATTTTAGTAGTAACTGAAGAAGTCCTACACTTTTTCGGAATTCAGCTGGGGAAATATGCAGACATGTAAGTAGGAGGTAACAAGCACACTTTTCAGAAGCACATTAAAAGTGTCAATAACAAAGCGTTTGTCCCAGTAACTCAGCACCTGTACCTGCAGCTCAGTCGGTTAGACGGCTTGCATTCCCACACATGCACCCGCGGAGCGGTGGGTTCGAGTCGCTTTAGGCGCTCGCCATTTCCCTTGACAGATATGGCCTGCGGCCGGTAACAGGAGTCGTGAAAAGCGCCATGTGACGTCAGAGCACAGGTCAGACCGTGCCGAGCTTTGCGACACGTTAAACTTTATCCACCGAAATCTGCCGTTTGACATGGAATTGCACGATCGGATGATAGGCATCAGTGCTCACACTAAAGGCACTGTTTGCC
>NW_023596576.1:14767539-14789481 GCF_011947565.3 Pollicipes pollicipes
CCAGATCGGCGCACAGTGCTTACACTGAATGCTGAATGTTTGGATGCAAATGATGATGCCATTTCATTTATGTTTTTGATGAAGCTATCGCCGCACCTAAATGGAAAGTAACGGCGTTATTCGGCCGCTCCATTCACCTTCGGACCTGTTGTGCCTCAACCTCAATCGATGAGTCCCAGTAATCTGGGCCTTCCTGGAACCTCTGCCGTCAGATGCGCAGAGGCGACGAGCCGCGCTGAGGCCCTGCGTAAACCACGATCCCACATTCCGTTGTGTCGTCTAATAGCTCTAAATTGGACTCAGCAACACCAATGACGCTCGCGGCCGGGAGCTCGTTTCGCATCGCCATCAATGGCCAAGAGGCGATTGCGCGCGACCAGTGAGCCCAACCACCATAGCCTGTCGGCCGGAGCTCCCCAGCGATCTCGAACGGACCAATCTACCGTGCCTTGCTCAGGTCCCCTTTGCCTTCTTTGATGCTTTAGAGTTCTTTAGGTTACCCGCGCTGGGTATTACCGCATGTCGCGTTGCCACGGTAGGGCTCTTGGCTGCTCTGCAATCACATGAGGAGGGCCTGCATGGCAGTTAATAAAAAAGTAAAAGTCTTCACGGACATGAATATAAGCAATTGTTCGGATGTGTGGATGCTCGCATTGCGGATGTTTGCGATTACCGACGTTTGTTAATGCAATGCTTACTTTAACGCTCATTTTCTGACAATCGCAATTGGCAGCGCTTGTAATTGCTAATCTTTATGTCCATGTATCAGATGCTCATGACCGCTAACGCTCATGCAACGCATGTTTGTAAGTGCGAATGTCGACATTTCAGATATCAGTAACTTTGCCCGAAAAATTGATATTTAAGAAGTTAAGGTACTTTACTGTTCCCTCAGTTTCCATCAAACGCTCCGACACCGACTCCACGACACTTTCAAGGCGCGCTGATACCTCCCAGCGCAGCCAGAGCTTAAATTACATAGTACTGCTTTTTTGCCTCTATTCTAGTATACTCTGCAGCATTCGCTCTGCAATGCAAAACACCCCAGTCTCTCCTGGTTTAGGAGCAGTACTGACTTACGAAGCCTTTATCCGATGAACGTGTTCGTCGGCAGCAGTGGCCAATGGAACCTGAAAACGCGAGTGTTCACCTTATTCGTTCCGGCCGTCGAATTGAGCAGCGTCAGTTACCAGGGACCAAGCGATCCAGTGCGCTTCCGAGGCGGCCATTGCAGCGGGCCGAATAATCAACTGAATTAGTCCTGGATTACCTAGGCCCGACCTTGTCCATGACAAGCCAAGCTTGCCAAGTTTGCTTGAGCTTTCCAAGAGCGCCTACCGATGAAGTAGAACTCAGGCCCTTCAAGGTATCCTGAATAAAGACACTGCATGGCCATTTTCACAGGCTTGGCTGCGTAAAAACTGGATTGTAGGCTGGTTATGACCATGTCGTTTTCATGTGATTGCTGGACAACACCACGTGCCGATGGCACTCAGGTGCCCTTTTGGCTGTGATTGGCTTGTTTTTGTATCAGGAAGCTAATCGGCAGGAGCTTACCAGCTGCGCTAAGTAAGTGATCCAGAAGCAATTGCGGCATTGGACAATACGCAGTTCTTGGTAATGCCCACCAATCAGCATTAACGTATATAATATTTGTGCGGGCAGCTTTACTGCGGGCAAAGCCGCGGGCAGCGCGCCAGTTGAGCTCGTTTCCAAAGAAATCACTATCAGGGACTCGCTTGATCATTAACTCGGGCTCACGTCTGAACAGACCTTCGCTATGTTATATCCTACTGCGAAATATGTCATTCCAACGATCGTGATGCAGCGGCTTCCCAATCGGCTGTAAAGAAGCCGATTTTGACAAATGACAGTAACACCGTGTGTTTCATGCAACTGGTCTCTGCCTTGAACGGGCATTGCTGTGGCGTTATTGCAGGTCACGTGACACACGCCGCGCGCAGGAATATGCGGGATTGGCTCAAAATGTAAAACTCACATATTTGCAGTTGCGGAAAAATTATACACTGGTCAAAGCCAGGCTCAAATATCGGCCAACCACATCCATAGCAGCGAACTCTGTCTGCTCCACCCGAACTGCATGCGTTTTTTGCCAATAGTTTTTCCACACTAACTTAAGGCGTCGATAACTGCAAGCCATTGATTTCACAGACACAAAAAGTCGTGTCCGTTCGCAGTTTCCCGCTAACCAGCTTAAGATGCTGAATTTGATGCATCATACTGATCCACGATTGATGATAACCCGCTTCTAACTTACACATCGATCATGAAATCAGTAGTCGGCAAAACCATAATGCCATGCTAGACCGACAGCTGGTCTCATAGAAGTTGTAGTCAAAATATGAGACAATGCTACACAACAGCAGCCGCGTGAGCCGTGCCATTGACGAACGTCACCGCAGTGCTCCATTCATCGCTAGCTGATGCCGTGGCGAAGGGGACACTGAACAGCTGCAGTCTGCGCCCAAATTGCAGCTAATCGCTACAATCTGAGGCACAGAATACAGCGAAAATTCCCTGTATTCGCTAAGGCAGTCTGTTTACTCCACACAGTCGGCTTTGCAGTTGGCGGGGCAAAGCCACATAGCTGGTTGTCGAAGCTCCATGCAGCCGGCAAGCGGCACAGCATGGGTTAATTTTTTGCTAAGCACCGTCTGTCGTAGTGGGATGGATGTGTAGCTAACTAGCAATGCTGCACTTCTGCCGTTCGTGTTGGGCCCCACACGCGCCGACCAGCACACCTTGGGTCTGACTGTAGGACGGGACAGACCGTCACTGTCGCCACAGTGCGATTACGACAGACCGGGCAGCTTGTGTCCGTTGCACTCACTGGTTGCGACTGAACGACTATATGTCAAATTCGGTAGAATGGGCAGACGCGGCTGCACAAGCAGTAAGCAGTGGGCCGGCGCGAGTGCAAACACTGCCTTCATTGCTCATTGTACCCAGAGCCAGGACCTCACTGCATGACTACAATTCTTGCTCTGTGTAGTCAGCAAGAAAGCACCGCTGTTTCAAATACGTGTGCAGTCACATGCAGAACTGCACAACGAAATTTGCGTTCATTGCAGCTAGTTTATGGCAATACGCCACCCTAATAATTGCTAAGTACTGTAGTAAGGCGAGCCTACGTCGTAAAACTGCAGTCGGTGATCATTACAGAAGACAGCTTAGTATGCAATTCCAGTGCAGTAAATGACCAGCACAGTCCGCCGGCGCCGTAACAAATGTGCGGTACGATGGTCATTTTTCGCCATTCGTCTGGTGTCTAGCCAAGGTACATTGGTGACGTGTAACTCATCGGCGAAATCGGTCATGTGGCGCTGGTGACGGCGACGTCACCAATCACGTGACATCGGTGACGCGTGACTTCATCAGTCACGTGACCGTTGTCAAGTTTACGACTTGTGGGCGAGATTGACCAGGGCTAGTTATTGCTGCTTGATGTTTTCAGACCGAGAAACTATATCTGGAGGCACCAGGCGGCTGGCTAAAGGCCACAGAAGATGGCGCCTCAAACTGTGTGCTAACCATAACTTTGCTGGAAGCATTTAATTAATAACCAACTAATCGTGAGCAAATGCATGCATGCTGCTATGATTGACTGTTACAGTAACTAATTTGTGCAATCTGTTTAAACGATCTTTCGTACCGATATACTTAATCCTCGACTAAACCTTTTTAGGTTGCAATGACGGACAGCAAATTATTGTCGGCACGACCTAAATAAATAAATAAATATATATATATATATATATATATATATATATGTATATATATATATATATACATGTACGTATATATATATATATATATATATATATAAAGATAGACGCATACCTACATAGATAGACACACAGATATATGCATATATGTGTATATATAGGGCGCATTCACTCACCAAGCCAACACCGTTTGTATACACAAGTACTTGACTTTGACTGATATGAGACGATGAATCCGCCCCAAATTTCGTCCCACACTCAGTTTCCGTCCTGATCTGGAAGTCTATACCGGCTTCGCAGCAAACGACGGCGGAGCTGCCTGAAAGCAGGAAGATTTTAAAAGGGACATGCCGTTGTTACGCTATTTGCGCTGTGCATGCTCGTGGGTGCGTAAGTTTGTACGCATGCACGGAAATGTATGTGGGTTGTCGATGAAAGTTTTTCGTCATGAAAGATTTCACTTCTAGGCGAGCGACTCAGATCGGCAGTCTGTGACTGTGGCGTCGGGTAGCTCGGAATGACTGGCGTCGGGTAGCTCGGAATGACTGTGGCGTCGGGTGGCTCGGAATGACTGTGCGTCGGGTAGCTCGGAAGGCTCCGGTGACCGGGACATGGAAGCTGAGAGGCCCGGATGAGCGGCGCGAGACGGAAAGGCCCCCGGGAGCGGCAGCCCTCCAGATAATCTCAGCTCGCGCAGACGCCGCTAAAATTGCCTCCAAGCCGTCGACACAGCCGAGGCTTTCAATGCAGAAACTGCTGAAGTGGAATTCATCCCTCAGGCCGCACTTGGGACCTACGACGGCGTGGCGGGGATTGCGGACAGCGCACTCATACAGCCATCGACTATCTGCAGAGCGGCCTGAAAGGCTTCAAGTTCTTTTGTCTTCCCGAGCGTATTACCCTCAAGGCTTCTACGAGCTATTCACCCCGAGAATATGTACGTCCGGGTGTTTTGGTAATCGACGGTGCTTCAGTTTCGGAATCATTGTGAAAGGCTCAAGCCGTGGGGTTACTTCAAATACCAAGTCAACGTGAGCAAGCCAACGACATTTGTAAAACTTGAGACCGCCTTCCAACTTGAGACGGGACGCGCAGCCGTCGACAAGATCGACCGGACGGTCAGGCGGCTACAGCAGGTCCGACTGTCGTGCTTCTGTCGGACTGCCAGAGAGCTCATCTGGAGCGT
Organism: Pollicipes pollicipes; assembly: GCF_011947565.3. Lineage (NCBI taxonomy): Eukaryota > Metazoa > Arthropoda > Thecostraca > Pollicipedomorpha > Pollicipedidae > Pollicipes > Pollicipes pollicipes. Next base: position 14,772,472 of record NW_023596576.1, read on the forward strand.
CTTCCACAGAGTCTCGACTTGACGAATGCAAAATCACCGACTACCACTGTTGCTGGACGTGTTTTGAAATTGGACTAGCACTCTGATACCACAAACGCATCGGTTGTTCGACAAAACGCTTGCGAAAAACGCGTATCAATCTTAATTGGGCCATACCGTGTCTGAATATTTTTGGTTAAAAACGCACTTCGTTTCAACTGAAATAAAAATGGGTGAACTAGAGTCATAAGTGATGGCGGTTCAGGTACATCGAAACAGCCTTAAAGCTGAGTTCATGCGTCGAATTTAAGAGGCTTGTAGGCGTAGTATACATCAAACCACCGGTTTCAGTGCGGCCGGCCCTCCTCTCGCGGTCTGACCTGACCCGTGGTCATGCCGCGGCTCCTCGGCCCGTTGGGTCGACAGCCAGCCGTACTCGCCCGCACCCGCCCCCTGTTTACACGCGCCAATATTGACTCGCCGCGGGCGGAGCGCTGCGGTGGGCAGGCTTTGGCTCCGCTTGGGACGGGCCGCCCCGTCGGCGCGGGGCCGGCAAGGCGACACCTGGGTACGTTGGCGCGTCGGGGCTTCGACGCTCCTCTTTCGGCCACCACCCACCACAAGGGTCCCTGTTTTTCCTGTTTGTTCTGTTTCGTTTGTCCGGAGTTAAGCGTCGCGTTGCGACTTCATTATTCTTCGTTCACTGACACCTCTGCCCCCCCCCCCCCCCATTCCCCGCCCCAGGCTGGCTCTCAGCACGACTGGTACGTCCGCAGCCAGGCGCTCTCCAGCTGTGAGGCGCACACCGGAACCCTTCACCCCGGTACCTGGAGCCGGGAGACGAGAGGATGCCCTCGGTACCTGGAGCTGGACGACGGAGGACGCCCTCGGTACCTGGAGCTGGACGAGAGGACGCCCTCGGTACCTGGAGCTGGACGAGAGAGGACGCCCTCGGTACCTAGAGCTGGACGGGAGGACGCCCTCGGTACCTGGAGCTGGACGAGAGGACGCCCTCGGTACCTAGAGCTGGACGAGAGGACGCGGCGCCCCAGCACGGCGGCTGCGGTGTGCGGCACTACACCCACAGCTCTGGATGCATATGGAGCACACAGAAACCATTGGCGTGGAATTGCTCTCAGGAGGATAATTGACCATGGTGTCGAACGAGTTGCTATTGTTTATAGGGCGAGGTGTGATCATTACGGCCTCTAAACGATGGGCTAATCACCCCCTCAGGCGCCACAACCGGCGTATCCTCATCTGCGTTGGTCCGGGTGCCGATCGCGAAATGTTTTACCTGTTGTTGGTAAAAAAGTGGAATACGAAATTTGTTTGGCAAACAGCCGGGTGAACAGATCCAGGCATACAGAAGCACTGCATTCCTTAAAATCGAGATGGGCTACATGCAGCCTTCCTCAAGCACCTCCCAGTTCCAAATTTCACCAGCGGTTGATCTATTTTTCGGTCTGGTGGGTGCTTAATGACAGATGCTTCCCATCTGGAAGTTCGCGTTCACAGCATATACACTTGGTGATGAGTTGCGCGATGCTAAATTAACCACGCGCGCCGTCAACCATGAAATGAAATGCGCTCCTATTTGCCAAACTACCAGCATGGTGATTAAGTGGGATGCGGCATATTGATATTCTCGGCAGCTCGCATAAAAAGGGGATGTTTGAACGGGGTCTGACATAACTAGGCAAAGGTCAAAGATAATGCGCTATACCACAATTTAAAAAACAGCGCCAAAACAAAGCAGACGTGTTAGACCTAGCCCGACCTAGCCAAACGATGTATTTTACAACCATTTTAGCCTCAACGGCCCAACAGCTGCCGTTTGCAACCCATCCGCGAGGTTTGTTGCTGGCGCGCTGAATTAAAGTCGACTAGAAAAATGTCTGTCTAATCGCAAGATGCAGAGTTCGCAATGTATCCATGCTCAGCCAGGCTTTCGCTGCTTAGCCCCAAATGAGTTAGATAATATACATAAGTGAAAGCGTGTTATGTTTGGGCGCGAGCTGAGTCTACATTGTTGCTCGGGTTCCCTGTTTCCTGTAAGTTTCCTGCGGAATCTACAGGGCAAGTGGCACCATTTTCGACACCAAGTGAGAGTCAACACCGAGTCGGCACGTGCAGGGTATCAAAAGAGACAGCTGGGTAAGCGATTGAACGGGGGGAAATGGTTAAGAAGCAATCAGAAAAATGTCGTGCCGTATAAATACTGCAATAGCAAAATATCGTGTTGCGCGTGGGTAGTATGGACCTAAGTCCATGACAATATTTTGATGAGATAAAGCTCATACAGGATCAAGGTTGCACGTGAGGAAATCAAGATCGCATGAGATAAAGAATGAAAGGATTACATCTGTTATGCCAAAACAAAGCAAAGGATAAAGGTCACGATGGCAGAAGCTCGCACATAAAAAAGAACTCCAACGGTGGGCAACCTCGCTCTTAAGCATGACATCGCACGAATACACAGCACATATACATGCCGAGCCCCAAAAAACAGAGCTTTCACCCCGACTAGGATGTAGAGCTGAACGGGTCTGACCGGAGCTCGGAACTGGTAGGAGCTACAGCTGCAGTGGAGCCCCAAACAACAGAGCTTTCACCCCGAACTGTGTAGCTGACCGGACTGGAACAGCGTCAACTAGCTGGAAGTGGCTACAGCTGCAGTGGAGCCTCAAACAACAGAGCTTTCACCCCGACTAGGATGTAGAGCTGAACGTGTGTCTGACCGGGGCTCGGAACTGGTAGGAAATACAGCTGCAGTGGAGCCCCAAACAACAGAGCTTTCACCCCGACTAGGATGTAGAGCTGAACGTGTGTCTGGCCGAAGCTCGGAACTGGTAGGAGCTACAGCTGCAGTGGTCCCTGGCACGTGACTGCGGAGCCTAGCTGAGGAGCCTAGCACTGACTGCGGAGCCTAGCATTTCGATCTTCACGTTCGGAGCCTTCGCGATGGGAACAGCATGACAGTGGCGCTACCCTCCAAAAAAAATGTGACATACGTACTGGCTGGCATCGATAGATTGCGTGAGATATGCACCAGCACAACATTTTCTTGACAAGAGATAAGGGTTGATGGAATTCGCGGTGCTCACGAATACACCGAATCGTCAGATTTTGACCTTGAATTTAGCTCGACAGAGATTGATACAATAGGATCCGTCATTCCTTGTGAGTAGTTTCGCAAAGCCAGTGCTGCAGGATGCAGATTTCGGTCACTATCTTGAAAAGGCGAGGGGAGATCTTAAGCCAGTACAACTGAATACGTAACTTCATTCAGAACGGCTGCTGCATTTTCTTACGATCCTTTGGAACGACATCGTCCTGATTCTCAGCGATCCGTCATCATGATCCTTTGCAGAAAGTACGTGTTTGGTGATTTTTGAGCATGTGTTTGAGCTGGTCATAATTTCTGATGATATATTCTCAACAAGCCATGCGCCATTCGATGTTTTGCTTAGCGTATCCCGCACCGCGGCTCTCTTCTAACAATTTTCTGCAAACGACTTTTGCCCATGACGACCCATTACAGTAACCCTTTTCCAACACAGCACTTATAACGCGAATAACTTCCGAACGGTCCGGCGTAGGCGAGGCCAAACTTTGTATAGCTGTAGGCAGTTAGATTGGTGATCTTCTGAAATAAGGAATGAGACATATGTTGCAAGGCTGCTGGCCTACGGCAGGTGAAAGTCATTTCATGGCTTCAGCGAATTTAATTCCTAGGGAATCGTTCAATGTGATGTGACGATGGAGTGACGTCATAAAGGTCAGGGCAGGTCTCTGACCTAAAATGACCCAGCCAGCCCTTTCTCTTAGGAGCAAACAGCGTAACGTAGTTCCTGACGCTGATAATAAATTCAAATATTAAAACAGCCTCGAGGACCTTTAGTTCATTACCTTCGGAGTGTCCGTGTCCTCCCAATACAAATAGCCCGTCATGTCACTAGGTCAGATCAGTTACGATCAGCGAACAAAAGATTTAGGACACAACACACCCTTAAGCTGGCGACTTACGAATGCGTCAAGGAGATTCTTGTCGCCGTAATCAGACGCCATTGGCCTTCATCTAGTCAGCACACTCTTCCCCGGGTGAACCTTTGAAAAATGCTTGCACTAAACGCACATTCTTCCTATGTTTGGCTTTCGTGACAAAATCAGTATTGGTGATATAAGGCCACCGACCTTGTTTGACCTATTAAAGGCCAGTCGACACCAGAATCATACAAGACTGTTTTGGTTCGTGCGTTTGAATAAATATCAAGGATTACCCTAGGTGGCATGTTCCCAAAAAACAGATTTTGGTCTGAGTCATTTTAGGTCAGTGACCTATACTGGTCTTTAAGAAGTCCATGGCAGATGCGGTACCACGATTTTTGTTGTCAATATATTTAAAATGAGCACCAGAAGCTACCCCATACAGTACAAAATACAGTACAGACAACCCCATACACTACCCCATACAGTACAGCCCCAGAGCACAAAAAAACAGACTCATTGGCCTTGCTCTGACTTTCATACCTGACCCTGGGTAATGCCAATCTTTTAATTCAATTGTTGTGTTGTCTAAGAAACCGCCTCTGAGTTGCATAGAAATGTATGATTATGTATGCTCATGAGATGTATGCATCAAGATGCATGATGGATATCTTAACCTTCGTTGTCGCACCAGATTGAACACTTTCCCAGAAATTGTCTTCGCTGAACCCATGGCCTAATTTTGACTTACTATAGATCACTGACATCACAAAGAAAATATAGATTTTTGACCGTAAGATCGTTAATATGCTTTTTCAATTGCCTACATCCATGCAAAATTTAGCGAGGCTGCGCCGCGCCGTTCGGAAATAATGTCGGAAACATCTTTGGACGTCAATTGACCTCCCACCCGGGCGCGAGTTAATGCTATGTGGTGGCTAGATCACTTTGAATTAACACAAGCGTTCACCTGTCAGTGAAGTGTTATTCTGTGGGCGACGAAGTAAATAAACAAAAATACATGCTCGGAGTGCCAATCGTACATAAGGGCAATCCTACCAGGGCAGCGAGGATCACGGAAACTGGACGAGATCTACGAAACAGAATAACTTGCCTTCGCATGGCACTGTCCCCAACAACTGCAAGACAAGCAACGCTTTAGACACACACACCAAACTTAGCACTCTTGATGGTTGATCGGCTGAAAGACAAACAGTGGTAAGTGGTAGCTATTGCATTCCAATAGTCTGTACAGCGCGCAGGGAGAAGGAATTTTGTTCAGCACACGTGAATCATGAAGTATGCGTGCATGAACGGTATGAACATGAAGCAGGGCACCCGCTTTTGACAACCACTCGTCTCTGAAATCTCTCCGTAAAAGCAAGAGAGTCTTCTAGAGTAAGCGTCCACGCTTTTATGCTGGCCCGGGCGGAAATGCCGGACCTTGCGCGCATGGTTCCTGACAACCATGTACTCAAGGTAATGACATCAACAGCAATACGAACGCCGCGCCCGGATCTGCCTGCATCTCAGCGCCATGGCGAGTACGATGCGGGAAGCCGTCCAGTGTTCGCCGGTGCCATGGCAGGCCAAGTAAGGGAACATCAGCTGCAAGGTCCTCGTGCTGTGCTGGTCAGCCCTTCGGGATTTCGTCATCCCGTTCCCGGAGCGTCTGCAGTTCGGTTTTGTTGTTTTTTTGTGCCGGGATGCCGAAACGGACAGAGATTGGCCAGTCACACACAGACGTTCCAATCAGCCCGTTTGGTTAAATGCTTCGTGATATATTCAGGAGAGGAACGTTCAGTCAGTCGATGCAAGGTGGTAAATTAACCAGCAAATATTGGGCTAAGTCACTCCAGACTGCATTTCAGTGGCACTTCTTCAAGTCATGGCACGTCTACACTCCAGTATCACGCTCAAGTCATTCATCCACCACACATCGGGGGCTCTTGACCATAGTAGGCCAGTGGAATGCCACACCTTAACGGCGTTTTGTGGATAAAAAGCTACAAACCGGTGCATGACAACGGCCTACAGCCCCCACCTCTCCACACCAGTTAAGATAGGCTTATAGCATCCTAAAATGAAAAGGAGGAAAAGGAAGAATTGTCCATGGCAAACTTGTTTGGTTTAGGAGATTCATAAATAAGATGTTTAAGCTGTATCCAACTAATGAACACACAATGAGAACACAATGCTGGGTCACAATGCCTAAAGATGGCCAGGTAGTGCAGCGGAGGGCCATATTGTTTTTTTTCTACTGCTCATAAGAATGAAAGAATGAAGTTTAACCCTGACTCAAACTCATTAGCTGATCCAATAGGAACAAACTTGTTATCAGTTGACTTTTTGGAGACCAAACTATCCGCTGTCTTTTTTTCGTCCTCCGGGTTCTGGCTAGCTCCTGCTCAGGGATGGTTGATCATCAGCAGATGTAAAGGTTCGGATACGACGCTTTAGAAACCGACCATATTTATCCACGAGCGAGAAAAGGCGACTTCAAAAGCCTCAGTGCCCTTCAGCACGCAATGCATGATTGGATCCGTTTACAGACCACAAAGAAAAGAATTGTAATGCTTCCAGCCTTTCAGCCACTACGGTTCGTTTATTTTCACAGGAACTTCAGACTTACATCCGGGTTTTGGAACTGATGGCAAAGAACGCCACCTCAGCGTATGTGCGATAGTGTGCTTGCCGTGCTGCCACTCAATCACAGACCTGTGTAAGCAAGCTAACCTTATACGGTTGACTCAGTCCCGATATTGCGAACATAATTTCACGTGTTTATGATATCGGCATTTAACACACACCCGGGGGTGATCGTTTGAATACCCTTCGCTCGGGAGGGGGGGGGGGCACTTTGACCCCCTGAGGTCACAAAAACTAAGAAAGCTAGGGGCACCAAATTCGCGGGGCAGGCTGGTCTCCATGTTGCTTACATGCACTACCTTGTATCAACATTTGAGATCCATAGGTCGTGAAATTCGTGTCAAATAAGGTCAAACTCTGTCGAACTCAATATTCTTTTCCTAAGTATCCTACGATTTCCTCATGCAGCCGCCTTGAATCTTAACATCTGTTCTTAGTAAAGGTCAGTAACGTTCAGATCCGATCAGTGACCTTGTTTGACCATTATAATATTATAATGACCAAAAACCTATGAAATGTTTTTATGTTTAAATTTTGATTAGCGCTAAGAATTACGCTAATCGCTACGTTCCTAAAAACAAAGCGTTGATGTTGGTTATATGGTCAGTGACCTACTCTGACCTTTACAAAGTCCATTGAAGATGTCTATTGCGGTCCCTGTTATCAAGAAATCCGAAACATGCATCAGAAACTGTCTCCGCTGACAGTCACGGTCCGCATTAGACGTGCCATAGGTCAGCGACCTTACAAGGCACATTTGATTGTTTGTGTAAAGATGCTTGCAACTTAATTACATACCGCTGCGCAAAATTTTCGCTGCTACATCGCGCCGTTTGAAACTTATTTTGTAAAAACCATCGGGACGGGGTCAAAGTTCCCCGACCCGGTTGCTTGGTGACCTGGTAACACAACAAAGGACAGCATTATGTGTGAATAAACAATGCATTTGTCAGCCTAACTAGCTTTGTGCCAAATCATTTGAGTCATTTCTAACCAAAACTGCGAAAATATGCCCATTTACGTATAAGCATACATTGTATGTGCTAACGTTTTTCATTTGCATTTTTTGCGTTCTTTCCAAAAACTTTTAAGCTCATGAGAACTTTTTCCGTGAAATGCTGATTTCAAAAGCTCATGTATTCGTATCACAAGACAATGTTTATTGATATAATGTTGCCTTATGACGTCATTTGTGGAAATGTTAGCTAGGTTGGTGCGGTAGGTCCGAAGATACGACCTCTTGCGACGCGATAAACCACGATAGCAGGGTAGCTCCGTTCGTGAGTAGGCCCGCCGCACAAGCTCAGTTGGTTAGAGCGCCTGCCTTCTGGTCCGCCTACCCGCGGCGGAGTGGCTTCGTGTCGCTATAGGCGCTTGCTATTAGTCCTTGACAGGGATGTCGTGCTTTTGGTGGCAATGGCTGGGCTGAACGTTAGTTTAACGACGTCAAACGTGGTTAAACGTAGTCTAAACGTCAAAGAGTGGGACAACCATGCAAGCAGTGCGGGGCGGCATTTTGCCACATGATTCTACCGTTGGACTGGTGTTGCACGATCGGCGGTAGGGTCAAGGCTCACACAACAAGCGCTTTGTCGGCTCTTCGTCGAACGACGTCCTCATTTGCTTGCAGTTCCTCTGCAGCTTTCAGCAGGGCTGGGTCCAGGGACGGTCTACAAGGTCTGCTTCTGCTCTTCCCGATCCGGCTTTAAGTTGCTCTTTGATATCGGGGCTTACTTTTTTCTTCTCCTTTGAATGAAGTGACGGTGACTTTCATCTTCCCCTGTGACTGAAGTTACTGTGACTGTTATCCTCTCCTGAGACTGAAGTGAATGTGCTATGATCTGTTCCTGTGAGTGACTATGGCTATTATCCTCTCCTGTGATCACAAAACGTCGCCCCCCCAAACACACACACACACACACACACACACACACACACACACACACACACACACACACACACACACACACACACACACACACACACACACACACACACACACACACACACACACACACACACACCACACCACACACACACACACACACACACACACACACACACACACACACACACACACACACCACACACACACACACACACACACACACACACACACACACACACACACACACACACACACACACACACACACACACACACACACACACACATAACACAAAATCCACCTGACTCGCCAAATGCTCAACAGGTGCAACGCCGCTGGCGCCTGCTGTTTCTATGCTACCCGAACCGAGGCTTTGGTGTCGCCCGATCATATGCCCTGATGCCTGCAATTCACTACATTCAGGCGCGCTTTGGGAGCATCTGCTGCTGTTGAGACGGCCGGTGTGACGATGAAGACTTCGGCGCTCCAACCGATTCATATAGTTTGGGTTTATGATTATACACCCGACATCCTATTGTTTTCATGTCCCGCAACGCCTGTACCCGACGTGCAAAAGCTTTTTTAAGGGTGAATGGCTTCTTCTGGAGATGAGAAAGGCCTGGAAAACGCCCTGAGGGCTTGCTGCCTCATCATCGCCGTGCTGCTGCATGTCCCCTGCTTAATGGTGTTGTCATACCAGGAGCTGAACGACTACCTGGGGTCAGCGATAGAACACTGAACCGGGAAGATATCGACGGGCTTCTTGGTGAGGCGGTGCGCGGGGATAGCGCAGTAACTATTGTAACAAGTGACGCGGTTGAGCATCCACTGAAGCGTTACTTGAGCGTGATTTACCTATGCTCAGCCGCTGTCTTACACTGTTTTGCCTGTAGTGCCTGCCTGCTTGCCTGCAACTGTGTTGGTCTAGCTGTCTTTCGGCTTACACTGTTTCCTAGACAGCAGACAGTCTCGCTTCAGATGAAGTCCCTGTAATGAGACAAGAAATTTTGGGAATCACACATGAGCCCGCAAAAACTTTCGTGTTTTATTGTTTCCGCTCCTCGATATCTAGCTGCAGTAACATAATTTATGAGCAAAGATACCCCGTCCTGGCAGAGTTGCGTGCCACACATAGCGTTCCGCTCTGCAGCGGCGAACTTCTGAACGGACATTATAGTTCTTCCGAGAGAACATGTCTATGTATGCATCATAGTCTCCTTTAGACATACGTCGCGTATTCAACGCATTATTTTAAATCCGTCTGATTTAAAACACATCAAGCTGCTACGAGTTGTAGCCTCACAATGAATACGAGCCGAAAACAAACGGCACATATCGATCTAAAAACTGCAACAGCATGGTTGGTAATGCATGGTGGCGCAAGTTTGGTGGTTAATAAGCAAGCTTGAACTGCGACTTTCGATTTGACCTTGATGTCGTACAGTAAAGTACATACAGTAAAAATAACTGTAGGAATTGGTTTCCTGTCATTGAAAAAGCCCATGAAACGATATGACACGATCGTCCAAGTCGTCTATATAATACTTTTTAAACTTACCAAAATTGAAGATGGCGGAAGCCGCCATTTTCAATTCTGAGAAATGTGCAAAGTTGCACAAGAAGCAGCCAACGCTCTTAGCTACGTAAAACTAATTAAATAAACAAAATCATCAAAATTTCACGATGGCTTACCTGGCATGGTCTCATATAACAAGCGTGAAAATGGCATCTCGACTGCATGTACCCATCCAAGTGAAAAGCGTCTTCTAAAGTGCATGCGTTGCGTATGTGGCACATGGTCATATCATTGCACGCATGCAATAGTATGCAAAACATGCAGCTTTTGTGAGTGGTACCCTACAATGAATAGGGAAGCTACCAGACACATTTGAGTATTCCAACAATAACAAGGATTCATCTGTGGGTTGAATGGACCGGATCAGAAATTTTCACCTAGACATTGATTTTGACTGGATCGGATATTTGTATTTGCCAGTTAAGAACGGAATGACATCCAAGAGCCATAAATTGCCATGAAATGATGCCTGAAATGCCCAATAGAGATATCCACAAAGAAAAGAACATTTCAACTAATAAAATATAGCAGTTTCTGTTCAAAGCAATGCAAACCAGGCTACAACGTACCTAACTTAACCACATATTAAAGAAGAAAATCTTCGGATGAACAGATGACATTGACAACTTAATATGCATGAGTGATAATGATATATGGTGTTCTGGAAAACTAAACTAACTTGAATGTAAGATAATCTACTAAAGAAACTTATATCATGGCTATTATTCCTCTTGTCTTGACAACAATCCCATTTAACCCAAATGAGTGGCATTGCATTTCAGAGTTGAAAAAATGGAAATGTGCATGCTTTGCTGGCAAAAAGCACACAGCAATGTTTTGGCATCCAAGCCCCCCGTCCGAGAAAATAAAAAAAGATTAACTCCATCGCAACACCGCAGTTTTGGTGTGCAGCCAGTAAACCAATTGGATGATTTTAGCACCAGCTTCGAAAGAATCATGCTGCTTGAACCCATCCATTTCCCAGTGTCCGCTAGCACGAAATTGATTCATCCTCACAGGCTATCTTTTTATCTACTCCTTCCAGTTAATGTAAAGAGCGAGCGGTTCTTGATGAGCTTATTGATGACTATGATTACTCTCAAAGAATGGGCATGTTATCCTGTACAGCCAGGCACCAACTGTAACTTTATCACCCAGGAGTTAGCTGCTTGATGTAAGCTGGATTTTCTTTGCACCAGCAAAAAATTTCAGCATGAGGTAGGCACTTATTGGTTTGTGTTAAGTCTATTCTGCACCCACGTACCTAGCCCATACAGAAATTTGAGATCCACAATGCATTTGCATACATCGGATTATCCTGTGATGACTTAGAAGGCACAATATTTTACATAGAAATCCAGGAAATGCACGTGGGTGAACATGCCAACCAAGATCGTCCATTCATACCTCAACTAAAGATTTGGTAAGAATTGGAATAGCATGTGCAATCGTCATAGCCCTAGAAAGTGACTAGTATCTATATGAAGTGTCAAACCGCCAGCGGTGATGACAGATGTCAGATATGTCAGATAACAGGCGACATGCAACCAAGTCTTGTACCATTTTTTTGTGAATATGGGAAGACTCTATACAAGACTAATGGGATTTCTACTTATTCAGGAAAGGGTCTCAGTAACCTAAAACAGGGCCTTCTGGTGTAAAAAGGAGCCTGCTGGTCTAGAACTGGATTCTTCCGATTCAGAAATGGACTCCAAATCCAGCCAAAGGCCCCCGTTATCGCAAACCAGGGAGTCCTGCTGCGAAACCACGGCTACAGTGTCTTCTAGTGTCTGAAACTCATTTCCACTTGGATAGGGGGCGGAGCTGATATCACTATTCAAATGGACGCGAATACAGTTACGTTGTTGCCGACAACTTTCGTGGCGTAGTTTGAACATGCACACTCGCAAATCTCAGCAACAAAAACCTTAATGTCAGGCGTTGCAGTCTCCATAGGCCGCCCGGTTAGGTTAGCGGTTCATGCTGAGCTGTGGCGAACGGGTAGACGAAAATGATGACGCATCTTAAAGAACATTCGCACGCTTTAGGGCATCAGATCTTACATTTAGAAGATAGTCCGAGCGTATATTTCACTTGTGCGATTAATGTATTAATAAAAAAACGGATTGGCCTTTACATCACCGCTAAGCGGTGCCGGAATCTGGTTGTGGAACTGGAAGGGTAAAGGTAGAAGCTCCATTTTTCATATTGCTGTTACTGCTTATCTGTCGAGAGGACAGCCTCAGAGTTGTAAAAGGCTATGCCCAGTCTGAGCTTTGAATGACACGAATCTATATAGAAGGACGTTCGTAACCATCATTTCAGGACGATGGTTTTCGCGCGCACGGTGTCACCTGTAGTAGCCAACACCGTTCGATTTCACGAAAGCTGCAACTCAGGCTATCGCTCTCTCTGCTCCCGAGATTGCGGGCGCGCAAACTCAAACCTTTTGATGTAATTTGCTTCACTAGTCGATTCTGCAAAAGAATGAATGTGCTCAGGCAAACATGGCATGAGCTTGTTTGTTTTTAAACTCATTTCAGCCCACTCTTTTCGATACTAATGAGACCACTTATTTCTTTGTGGGCAAGGGACCCACTTGAGTAGAGCACAAGGAGCACACAACTGCTCCCGGTAAAGGGCTGAAGTGTCAATCCGTCCAACCGCGAGGTGCTTTCCGGCTGCTATTCTGGCGACGCGGGCGGAGTCCTTTGGTCGATCCCGAGGCCCTTAGGGGGATAGATCATATCATATTGTTCCCTTTCCTGACGCGGGAGGCCTTCTGACCCTTGCAGTTGGCCTTGGATATAGGAACCCTAACTGACGCAACATCATCCCTGATTCCCGCATGTGGTCCGGTAGTTGTCACATAGACTCCAGTGCTAAAATTGGGTTGAAAGGCCCACAATTTGGCACTGTGGGCCCTGACTCACAGAACCCTTTCATGATCTTAATGTGAATACTCATCGAAGTTCTCAGGTTACCTGTCATTGTCAGAGGACCCGACCAGCGCGAGACGCCCCCTGTCATTCGGGACTCCATCCTCGTCCCTGCTGAGCAAATGTTTCCCTGACTGACTCGAGGCCCCTTGTTGACACATATGCCGTCAGCGACTGTGGGCCACTGACCGATGCAGGAGCCCCGCCTTTTGTAGGGGTCCCGAACAACATAAGTGGCAGCCCGGACGTGTCCTTATTTGGGAAATGGGTGCCCCAGGGCTCAGACCGACACGGAGCCGGCTGTTGGTGTTGGCGATCTCTGGCCGAAACAAAAAACGTTCTGTTTCAGGTGTTCCCGATCGGAGGAAAAGGCCGTCTGGCTGGCATTTAAGATCACGTCCTACGGCGGATATTCTTAATGTGTCCCACAGCCCTTTGGGCCCTTCAGCCATCTAATAAGGCCTTCGATCTTTGGTCCCGAGAGACACGTCGGTCCCTCTTCGGGCCCCTCCAAACACCGCTCCTGGTCGACTCGGGCCACCGGCGGCCACCAAAACCCCGTTCGGCACTGTGGCCCCAAACCGACACAGGAACCCTCATCATTGTGTCAGGGACCCCGAACATTTCAAATCGCGGGACCCGGCCTCGTTCCTAATTGGGAAATGGGCCTCAGGGTTCAGACTGACAGGGAGGCAACTGTTTGGTGTTCGTTGTCTGACCGACCCAGATACCCACATTGTTTCAGGGTGTCTACCAGCGGTCTAAGAGAACCTCTGGCTGATATCTCAGGTTACGACCCTACGAAACTGGATTCTTTAGGTAGCCTGCAGCCAGTTTTTCGGTCCCTATGCCCTCCAAACGTCCCTCGATCGTCGGTTCCGTTAGGCCTCCCGGGCCGCTTTTCGGGCCTTTTCGAACATAGCCTTTGGTAGGCTCAGGGCCCCTTCGAGCAGGGCCCTCTGTTAGGCGCTATAAGCCCTTGAAATATGCAGAGGACCCGATTAGTGCAAAGCACTGGCCACCATTTTGTAGCTGATTGGAAAGTGGGTCCTCAGGCCCATACCGGGACGGAGCCGACTATGCGTTGCTGGTGGTACTTGACCGGCATATAGACCCATATGTCTCAGAGTGTCCCCGATCGGCGCAAAGGGCCCTTCGGCAGGTATTTGAGGACCCGTTCCGAAAGACCGGGGTTCCCGAAAAAGACTCCGACCAGCCCTTCATGCCCTCAGACCACCCAATCGCGCCCCTTGATCGTCGGACCCAGTGGAACCTCCAGGCTCTTCGGGCCTCCTCGAAAACTGCCTCCGGCCGAGTCGGTGCCGTTTGCCAATAGGGGCCTGCATAATGCGCTGTGGGGCCCTGATAGACCCTGGGGGCCCGACCAATGTAAATCGCTGGCTCTGGCTCTGTCGCTGCTTGCGAAATGGGCCCTCAAGTCCATTCTGCCACCGTGCCGGCCGTGAGTTACTGCCGCTTCCTGACCAACATTTAAACCCATATCGACTCAGGGCGGGGGGGGGGGCTGATCAGCCTGCATGGCCCTCTGGTTGACATGAGAGCGCAGGTCCTGAGGGTCGGCGCCCCGAATACGACATTCGGCCGTCCTTTTCGGCAGTTTGAATATCAAAGCGGGCCCTTAATCGTAGGCCCCGGGGGGGGGGAAGGGGGCCGGAGGGCCCCTCGGAACCTACGGCGGAGGGGAACGTGCTTCTTGTGACCCCTCCCCTCTGCCTGGCTTCTGATTGGTGTACTAGATTCTTGGTACCCAAACACTGACTATTAATATCTTGCATATTTGCATCAAATAGTATCCTTTAGGTACCTGATGTTTCTGTCATGCTTATTCCTTCATATGTTGAACCAGTCAATTGTTTACAAGTTCTGCAAAGGATATCGCCTGGATTCGAAAAAAGAACGATTGACTGCGATACGTGGAAGCTTTTAAAAGTATAGGATGGCCGTGATAAAAGATGATGCATGTTTTCACCCAATAGTAACAAGCATGTTTGTGGCATAATCATGGCTGTGGTAGCTATGTAACATGATCAGCGACAGCGGTAGTCATCAGTGATGCCTTGCTAGGTTTACTAATGTGTTGTTCGGTGAATGACGTCCCTCTTCTAAGCTTTTCACAAAAAGGTAACTCATGAACTTAGCAGGGAAGGTCATTTCTCCGCAGAAAAACAACTTTTTTAGCATTCATTTTAGCATTCACATAGCATAGCATTGTTTTAGCATTCAACATCGAGGAAGCTTATTCAAGAGGCCGAAATCCGGGGAGAAATGTTTTACGGGTAGGCGAGATCAATATTTTTCGGCTGGTGCCTCCTTCCCTAGCCGATTTTAGAAAACAACACTTCTGGTTGGAGCAAACAGCATTTGGTTGCTTTCTCTTCTTAAAGCCTTGATCATTGCCCCAGTAGAACCATTTCCCACTTCCAGGCTAACTCACCGCCCTCTGTCTACTGAAGAACCATGTTCAAAGTATGATAGTCGTGATAGTTAAGGAATCTTTGTTTGCATAGATAAGACAGAACCAATAACCTTATTCTTCGGCGAAAAGCCAGGCGAATGGAGAAAAACCAGGAGATGGGTTGATATTTTGATAACATGCCTGTATCGAAACAATAGCAGAAGACACCCTGATGCACACTTGTGCCATTGATTCGATAAAGGCATGTTGCCGAAATATCAACCCATTTGTATCTCCATTCTCCTGGTTTTTCTCCGAGGAATAACTCTTTTCATGCTGCTCTTTTACGCGAAAAATGTTCCTTGCAAATGCACAACGTTATGTTTGTTCTATCTTAATTGGATTGTATGAAAAGTGTGGAAGCAGACAATGCGCCTCAGGTACCAACTGGCCTTTAGGAGCTTCTCTCAGCCTAGCTGTAAAGAGTACACCACACCCAACGAAACCACGTTGCTACGATTTTTTATCAAGGGAACTCCCAATTCTTTTGGGGGAAAAGGGCAAAAGCATATTCTTGCCCCTTTAGTCTACGATCGGTGACAAAAGCAAACACTTTTGCGAGCCGATTGGTGACAAAATTTCGAGACTTGAAACAAATGACAACAGGCCAAACCATGTTACAACAGATCCTCCCCAGTAAGACGAAACCCAAATTCAGCACTGGTTTGTACCCGCTAACGCTTGCAGCGTGAGCTTGCGTAAAGCGGACGTAGAAACGTGACCTTTTGCTTTATGAGCAGCTTGAGCCACAAGATGCTGCCAAACGTGATAGCTTTAATCGGGATAGCTTTTAGCGGGTGATGTAAATATCTTGCAAACTATACCTTATCAGTGCTGACGTCACAGATCAGTGGTGGCACATTGTTTTTTCCAACATTAATCAGATCAGTGCATTTCGCAGAATTTTTCAACGATATTCACTTCACGTAGTACAGAGCGGAAAGTACCAAATAGCTAGGTGTATTACTAGTCGTAAAAGTCGTGGCGGGCCACAGCATCTTGCGACAAACGTGATCAGATTACTACGCGGCGTTTTAAAGCGGCGCGCCATCTGAGACAGATAGCCTCGAACGCTCGCCACGCGGCAATAAATTGGGCTCAGTGCAAGGTTGTGGATTGCCGTTGAGCGTGATCATGTCGTGAGAAGCTGATTAGCTTGAAGAACGCAGCCAATCGTTAGGTTTTTAACGCGCTGTGCGGCTTTTCTAAGAATGTACCGTGGAGGGCGTCCCTGGTAATAGCGTTAAAACTTAGCGTTTTGGCCGGCGGACAGGCGGAAGATGAAAGGTTTGTTTTTAACTGTCGTTTTAATGTATATAGAGCTCAATGAGTGCGCTAGAGGTGTTCAAAAATTTGCTTGCATCTGCCGACACCATTATTACGTGGGGTTTGTGCCACTTAATTGGGTCATGTTAGGCAGCACAAGGGCTGTAGCAGTGATACTAGTGAATGCGACGATAGCGAAGGTCGCCAACGCCTCTAGCTAATGAATGAGAGGCGAGTCGGAAACTGC
>NW_023596576.1:14790481-14826515 GCF_011947565.3 Pollicipes pollicipes
GCACCACATGATCTTTAAGATGGCTATTTCAGTTCAAAACCCATCAAAATGGGGACACTTCACACTTTTAAGATAGTACTGAGGCTGCTCCTCACACCGGACTAGCACTTCCAGCAGTGTTATGCGATTCCACCATTATGCCAAGAGTTCGTGGTGTTTTAAACGCTGATCCGTTTCGAATATCACTTTGGAAGTTGCACACGTAAAGTGCTTACAGCCTGACCATGTTTTAAAGTGCAATTTGATTTCATTACGTGTTGGAAAATGTTTGTTTCCGATGTGCAGTCGTCACTCGTCCATTGGTTACCACCCGGTATTAGCTGCGGGCCGACGCCACACGGGCTATTACCACCGACACTGCAGCGCCGAGCGGCAGTGTTTTCTCCTCACCCGTCCATTGGTTACCACCCGTATTAGCTGCGGGCCGACGCCACACGGACTATTACCACCGACACTGCAGCGCCGAGCGGCAGTGTTTTCTCACTCACCCGTCCATTGGTTACCACCCGGTATTAGCTGCGGGCCGGCGCCACACGGACTATTACCACTGCCACTGCAGCGCCGAGCGGCGGTGTTTCTGCCTCACCCGTCCATTAGTTACCACCCGGTGTTAGCTGCGGGCCGACGCCACACGGACTATTACCACTGACACTGCAGCGCTGAGCGGCAGTGTTTCTCTCCTCACCCGTCCATTGGTTGCCACCCGTATTAGCTGCGGGCCGACGCCACACGGACTATTACCACTGCCACTGCAGCGCCGAGCGGCAGTGTTTCTCCCTCACCCGTCCATTGGTTACCACCCGGTATTAGCTGCGGGTCGACGCCACACGGACTATTACCACTGCACTGCAGCGCCGAGCGGCAGTGTTCCTCTCTCACCCGTCCATTGGTTACCACCCGGTATTAGCTGCGGGCCGACGCCGCACGGGCTACTGCCACTGACGCTGCAGCGCCGAACGGCGATGTTTCTGCGCCAAAGATGTGAGCAGACATCCCCAAGAATATTTTATGCCCTTTTTGGTTTATCGGTCCTGGAAAAGGATGAGTATCTCCAGGTGAACGTAGGTTTACATCATCGAAGATGCTATATAACTTTGCAGAGTCCGGAAGATCCTAATAGCGCCCCTGCTATCGGTTTAGAGTGAGCAGAGCAAACTATGAAAAATGGGATAGCGAAGACAGTTTATTGGATGCAGTTGTCTGATACCTAGGTCTTCAATTTTATTGTATCTAAAATTCAACGAGAGTAACATCTGCTGGACAGTTCCAGTTATGTTTTCATCAAATAAGACGTGGAGAAATGGGATATAAACGGAGAAATTCAACTTCCTCGAAGTCAGGTACGCAATGCGGCAGATTTCTAGCGGGTCTTTTCGCCAGGCAGTTCCCTTCGTCAACGCAGTGCCACCTACTTACCAAGACTTCGGCTGCGCCCCTGTTCATGTTATCTCGTTCTTCGGCTGCAACTGTCGAGTGCCTCTGCCCAGCCGGCACGAAAAGAGCGCTGCTCGGCCGGGCTGCTGTTCGACGTCGGTCGATCGTCTTGTTGTAAACTCTTGAGCGCGGAACTAGTACTCCGGCGCTGCCGTACCGGGAAGCAGCGTGCAGCGTACGCAGAAACGCAGCATCGACACGGAAATCTATCTTCCATCCTCACATGACTTGTACCGTCCGTCGTTGGGCTAAAATTCCCCAAACCCCGTGCGCAGTGGCGGCAGTTCCCGGCATTGTCCGCAGCCGGCCGCGTCCGCCGTGCAGCCGCCGCCATCGAGTGATGCCGGCTTAGAGAGGTTGATCGTGCGTGCAGACCACGCTGGCGCATCTTAACGGCGGCGGGGTGCATAGCTGCCTGAGGCGTTTAGTGTCAGACGTGTGCTCTGACGCGGCGGCAGTTCTCCGAAGAAACGCTCAAGGGGTGTTGGACAGCCACGCCGCGAACCATACACTTGGATGTTCGACGCGGCCGGTGACCTCTGCGGTGTAGCATTGAGAGCCTGACGCAATACCGGTGGCCCCGCGGTTGGTTCCGATCACCGACCAGCTCACCTGCGCGCCGTTGCCGTCTCCGTCGCGCCATCGGTCCGCGAGAGCACCGCCTGTTGTGGCCCCTGCACCAATGTCTTCGGCGTGTGCGCGCCTCCCAACAAGCGGCGGTAGCTGCGCGCTTGTGTCTCCAAAAATAAAGCATCATTAAAGGGAGTGATTCACATTTGTGTGAGGTTTCTAACTGCAATAGGCATCTTGAATACCTTTCTGTGCTGTTCACAATCCTGCCCTTCGGCCGTTGATCACCGCATGTTTAAAGGATTTCAGTGGCGTTATTATGTCGTCATGGATGTCCGGGCGACCTTGAAATTGTGTCTCCAAAAAGTTTACACATCATCGCGGGCTGAAGCTCAGAAGCTAGAAGTGTGTAAGTCTTAAGAAGCACAGGGCTGTGAAATATACTGAATGATATTTAAGATGGCTATTTCAGTTTCAAACCACATACAAATAAGGAACACTGCCTAAAAGTGTGTTTAAGAAGCAGAGCGATTAAGTGTTTTGATATGTTCCGACCTGGATCAATATTGGGTCTACAAAGGTCAACAAATGCTAACTTACTATGTGTCGTTACATCATGATTCCCCTATTCATGCTCCCTTTAGCCGCATCACCGTATTAGGATCAAGAGGCTATCCGAATAAGACGACCATTTGAAAATCCTATTTAGTCCCGGCGTCAACCGTTACGTCGTCGTCGACTCACAAGCCAATGCTCGGCATCGTCGAACATTGGCATCGTCGTGGACTTGACATCTGCCGGGCGGTGCAATCATTGCGTATCGTTGGCCATTTGAATCACCGCACCAATGATTAGTTCCGGGGTCCCTCTTCCCTGCCTCCCTGGGAAGAGGTGGAAGGTGACAGAGGCCGGAGCAGCGGCCGCGATAACAGCGCGTGACACAAAAGGTAATGGGCTGGCTCACGGCCGCGCTCCCATCGGTTCCCGGCTCTTAAACCGCGCAGTATCTCCTGAGTGCGCCGCGAACCCGAAGCTGACCCGGGAGCCAGCCTCGTCGAGGCGCCTCTTATCGCTATGTCCGGCGCTTGGAAGGTAGTCCTTACCGGCGATAATCGCCACGGGTAATGCCACTCGGGACGGCGGCGAGCCCCGCCCAGCACCGGTCGAGTCATATGCGGCAGACGATGAAAGCCGGATGATTGTACAACACTGTCATCCCCCACGCGCATTACAGGGCCTATTCCTGGAGCTGAGACTTCCAGACGACGCGTGCAAAATGTGTGCCCGGCGCCGGACCCAAGCGCCTTTTGCGGACGCAGGCGCCCGGCGGCCTCCAGACGCTGAAGTTGCATTGCGACAATGGACGACGTGGTAGTTGCCGCGAACGCGCGGCCGGGATTATGAATCGCTGCGTTTAGATGGACAAGATTGGCATTGGGCCGGCGACTTAATGATAATGGCATTGCTGCCGGAACATCAGACGGACCCGGCTGCGAAAGACTCTCGGTTCAATTAGACGAATGAGAAGCGTCGTGCTCCTGATAGCCGGATGGACAGATTGCGCGTTGGCGGCGGGGCGTAGACTAGATCCTGTCTAGATAGGGACATACGCGGTTATCCGTGGCTGAAATGGCAATGCGTTCGTATAATTGTAGTGGTCGCTGGATTGCTGTCGTTTGCATACAAACACTATTTTAGCTGCACCGTAGCTGACAGTTTTCCCATGTGACGTGCTCACTCACCTTACTCCTTCAACAATTCTTTCAGAAAAATCTCGGAAAGCGTTTTTTCACCTTTGCTCTTTTTAGAAAATCACTACTGGGCTGCCATGGTGACAATTCAGTACCGGACATGCACCTTACATCTCCCGAGCCTTTATGTCTAGCGTTATACGCAGCACTGCATTGCGCACTGCTCTGCTCGAGGCTTCTTCTCCCGCGATATCATTGTGGTTAGTTGGGCACTTCGACCGAGGCGTCTGCTGGGTTTTTGTGAGGGATCTGTTTTCGGGATTGTGTGTGAGCTCGATGTGATCCAACGTAGCTTTCTGTACTGGTTGGAAAGACTTTCCCACGAGCCCGCTCACACGCCCTATTGCATGCGTTGGTGGGGATCACAGGCGGGGGCGGGCTCTCCCGAGTAGCGATACTTTCCCTGACACTGTGTCATGCAGCTAACGGACTTCCCGTTGTCCCGCGAGGGACCCCCTGATCTGTGTCAGTGGGTGGATTATGTCTCCAATATGGCGGTGGCACACACCATTACATCGTGCCATAGACAGAGCTCATCTCCATTGACAGGTTGTCAGACGTTCTCGCACTGTATCAGACCGTGGACGACCTCCCAAAGGCGCTGACATTCCGTCGACGCTGTCCCCGCCTTCTTTCCGCCGGCACTGATTGCGGCTGGCGGCGTCTGCGACATGACAGCCCTTCCGCCGGTGCGCTGATTGCTGGGTGGGCACACGGGGTACGGTGCTCCTCTCGCTGGTATGCTGATTGCGGCGCGGGCACACGGGGTGCGGTGCTCCTCGTGCCGGTATACTGATTGCGAGACGCCGTCCAGCCGTGCGCTGGCACCGTGTCAGGTCGGGCCGGCCGGCGCCGCTCGTTTGTTCCAGATGGAAATCAGTGTTGCCCCGTCCAGATCTGCTCGTCTGTAAAATGACCTGTCTGGAAGTTATTACTCTTCCGCGCTGCCGGTGATATTGATACAGGGATAACCGAGCCGGGCGGCCGCGTGGCCGCGCTGCCCAGATTGTCTGTCCCCTTTGGGCGCGTGACATTGGTCGATGGTATTAGCATAGCGGCTCGGTGGGCCCGCGAGCGGCTCCGGCGGGATCCCGCTCGTCATGGCCCGCGCGGACGGTTATATGACCAAACGGCCGCGACCGGACAGCCGTGAGCGGGCGCACAGCGAGTGGGCGGCGGGCGGCCGCTGCGCAGAGCGGTGCCGCGAACACGCCGCCGACCGCAGCCGCGGACGGCGGCGTGAATCGTGCTAGGTCGTTTGTCACGGTGACGTTAGCTTATTACATGCACACACGTGTATGTGCGTGAGCTTGCACGTCTGTGTGCACACCAGGACAAGCGCGTGGTTCCTCCGTCTGTGGATACTCAGTGCGCGATTATTTTGCGGCACTTAAAAATGTTTCGGAAATCTGGCGTGGGAACTATGTCTAAGAACTAATGTCCTAATCCACCTCGATTCAAATATCCTGCTGCATTTAACATACATAATTCATTTTGGTTCGCCAAATCTGGTTAATTGCCATCGGCAATCTTGAAATATGAGGCGTTTATTTAACTATTGAAATGCTCAAGACGTTACGCCTTCGTGGAAACGCCGAAAGATATCTGTTATTGTTACATGTGAAGTGGTGCTGAATGCGGCGTAACCGACCATGATCGGCAGGCACAGACGGCCTACACAGGTATAAACACTGCCGCTATATTAAGCCGAACTTCGGTCCTCGCCACGTCGATGTCATAGCCGCGTCGGCGTGCTGAAAGTGCCCACCACTCTCGGGGGCATGCGCTTCAGCTTACGACCGGCCATCCCCCAGGGTGACTGACCTCGCCTGAAGCTGGAGTGCCGCCGGCGGCCGAGGCGGCACCGGTCCCGTCTGCCTCCGACAGTGGCGTCCACCTATCACCGACCTGTCCGAGCCAGCGCTAGAGCTCCATGACGAGAATAGCCGGGTGGTGTGTGGACGGACGGGCAGCGTGTGTGTGGTGTGGGGTGTGTTGTGGTGTGGGTGTGGGTGTGGTGGGTGGGTGTGGGTGGGTGGTGGGTGTGGTGGTGTGTGTGGGTGTTGGGTGTGGGTGGTGGTGTGGGTGTGGGTGTGTGTGTGTGTGGGTGTGGTTGTTGTGTATGTGGTTGTGTGTTGGGGTGGGTGGGGTGTGTGGGTGTGGGTGTGGTATGTGGTTGTGTGGGTGGGTGGACGTGAATCAGTCATCTCAGCACGACACGATTCAGGGAGCAGTTACAGTGATTTGGCCCACCAGTAGCGGCCGGCCGCAGTGCACTGAAGTCAGCGCACCGGGGCGTCTACTGGCCTGGGCTGCCGTTTTTATCAGGCCCGTTTATATGAATGGAGAGCTAAAAGCTCTGGTCACGATTGTACACGTGTCGGTGGCTTCGTGCAGGCAATGTTTGCATAGACGAAGCATCGAACCAAAGTGTAAATGCCCTGACATTTTAGTAGTAACTGAAGAAGTCCTACACTTTTTCGGAATTCAGCTGGGGAAATATGCAGACATGTAAGTAGGAGGTAACAAGCACTTTTCAGAAGCACATTAAAAGTGTCAATAACAAAGCGTTTGTCCCAGTAACTCAGCACCTGTACCTGCAGCTCAGTCGGTTAGACGGCTTGCATTCCCACACACACCCGCGGAGCGGTGGGTTCGAGTCGCTTTAGGCGCTCGCCATTTCCCTTGACAGATATGGCCTGCGGCCGTAACAGGAGTCGTGAAAAGCGCCATGTGACGTCAGAGCACAGGTCAGACCTTGCCGAGCTTTGCGACACGTTAACTTTATCCACCGAAATCTGCCGTTTGACATGGAATTGGACGATCGGATGATAGGTATCAGTGCTCACACTAAAGGCACTGTTTGCCATGACTTCTGGTCCCAGAAATTTATGTCCATTCAATAGAAAAACACAACTCAGGATCTTCCGACAGTATTCTTGGGGAGGTTTTCCCGAAATGCTTGTGCAAATTCCGAGTAATGACACTGAAAGCATTGGATTGTTTGCCAAAGAGCAATGATGCATTTTAACCTTGCGTACGTCACCCTGGCACTCGTCCCTTCCACCCTCCGCATGCATTCAAAACTAAGAATTCATTACTCATGCTTGGTTAAACATGACCGAAAAAGAAGCAATGAGATCGTCACATGTTTCCAGGCATAACACGGCATCCTTTGTCACCAAACATGGCTGCATGCATAGAGTTAGGATATTGTGTAACAGCACCCTGCTGAACACGCGTCGGTGACTAGGTGAGTGACTAGCTGACTTAACACACGGGTGGGTGACTAAGGGTAACACGCGCTCGGGCGGGTGACTAGGGGTAGGGCGGCTGAGATGACCACACCTTAAGGTTTGTTTTCAGCATAACCTCCAAAGAGTGCGGTGTTGCGATGCCAACCCTTGTGTAGTTAGACAAATGCGTAGCCCATATTTTGATAAAAGACATTGATTGCACATTTTGAAGGGGTTGTTGTCATCTGTATGGGCTTTAACTAAAGTGCAGTCTTGAATATCATTCAGTGCAGTTCACAGATCTGACCTGGTTGTGACCTAAACCTCTCCAGTTTCTGAGTTACACGTCCGCAAGAATGTGCAGAATATTTTGAGACCATTTCAAGGTCATCAGAAATCCATGACGTACTAACGTCACTGAATTTATACCACTAGTCATACGGCGGTCAAGGCCATGACAAACATAATTGTTCAATCGTTCATATATGGTGTTCGTGAGCACGATGTCCAGATACAACTACCGTCAACTGGCTCGCAATCAATTGTGACGGGCATGATAACTTAATCTAACACACCGTATTGAGAAGCATATTTAATCAAGTGAGAAGTTGGGTATACACGCTGGTCATAAGTGAGAGTGTTTTATCATATTTGATGCTTGCTTTAATATCTTCACATATGGAACATTCTCTTTAATGTTGCTGACGTGCAGCAGATCAAGGTCGCCCCATGGTCTTTAGCAAAGGATATTCCTAGGAAAGCTTTCAAGCTGATGCAGCATCGGAGTGTTTTAATTTGTCACACAACTTTCCGATGTGTCCTTACACGACCACTTAAGATCAGGATGACAACTGATTCCACTGACCAAAACCAAGCACCCTTTTGACATGGACGCTTGCTTTATTGGGTAGTCTTCGACACGTATGTCGAATTCTTTGATCACTAAGAGGCCACAAGATATCGTATTTTGTCTTAACGAAGATCGGGAGATGTCATTGAGCAAACATGATCTTTACATCTTTTTAAGGACCAAACCACCTGGGATGGTTACGGAACTGGGCGCTTAAATTCAAACAACACAAAAATATCAAAGGCTCTGGGTAGTTTTTGTTTTAAATAGTTTTTACCAAGTGGTCAAATGACTGCACCCAAACATAGCGAATGGCTTTTAAACCCGGACATATCTAAACGATATTTATGTTGTAACTGTGAACTTTGTCACCATTTTCGGAGGTCATGTTTTTTGGAGGCGGTAATGGCACGCATCTCGCAGTTTTGACATACCTTTCCCATGTAGTTTTCTACATTGACTTTGTGTAGTTTGACTTTGTGTAGTTGTTAGTGCAAGCTGACGCGACAGCGCAGCAGTGGCCTTCACCCCCTGACCTGGTATGACATATCACTGACCACACCCGAAGGTGTCCGCTTGTACCAACTTGATGCAGTTTTCTAACAGTTATTGAACTCCGTTTCTTCTTGTTGTCGTGATTCGCTTAGTTGTTCATAGCATAGGAGAGTTTATGAAGTGCTAATTTGGCCTCTATGCCCCGATTGTCTGCACAAAGTCACAACCACTGTTTTGTTACACCTATCTGATACAGTCTGAACAGAGCTTCCAGTGCCGTTTTCCCCCCTGGTCCTAGTTTGCTTATGTTAGAGCTCTGGAGTGGCCTTTAAGCGTTCACTTCCACTCGTGCGACGAGGATGAAAAAACGCCCGTGGCGCCAGGCGCCAGAGTGCTAATCAGCTCCAATGGAAGCACAGCATGCTGGTCACGACAATTGATGAATCTCGCATCGGCATGCCAATTATTCAGTTCACATGCACCGTATGTATGCTGCTCGTCAGAAGAAAGTCACTGTTGACCTACGTTCTGTCCTATCGTAATGTTTGTCGACTGTCTCTTATGCATGGTGAGGATGTTTACCAGCGGACTCTGTTTTGACGGCATCGAACGACATCTTCAATGACGAGTCCGTCTTCTATGGGGTTCTCAGTGTGGCACTCGTTTAAGGGCCCCATATTGGCTGAACATTAAATGTGGCTAGTTTCACGCACGTTTGCTGACGACATTTAGGAGGACCAGACAGCCATTGATTAAAAAAAGATTAAATACCTACTCAGGCACACCGCATAAACGTGAAGGAATGCAAATCCAGAATTATCTTGTTGATAAACTGTTTGTGGTGGGATATCGTGAGACGGAGTTTCGGCGCCTCAGCGGAAATGAAGAAACCGGCTGTGTATACGCCTGATGTTCCTTGAGCGGTGGCGAACAGAGCGCCCACCCTGCAGTAGATCAAGGCGAACTGCCAGCCAGGGCCCGCGGGATGCTTTGCTGAAAAGCCGCAAGGAGTACGATGATCATCATCCGGTCTCCCGGCTCTGGCAGTCGGGAAAGGAGGAGGGTATGGGGAAACTCTCCTTCTCTTCCACACACATATAGCAGCCCGGGGATAGAGAAATGCAGATGAACGCAGAGCCGAGAGAGAGAAAGAGAGAGAGGGAGAGAGAGAGAGAGAGAAGAGAAGAGAGAGAGATAGAGAGGAGAGAGAGAGAGAGAAGAGAGAGAGAGAAGAGAGAGAAAAAGAGAGAGAGAAGAGAGGAGAGAGGAGAGAGAAGAGAGATAGAGAGAGAGAGAGAGAGAGAGAGAAAGATAGAGAGAGAGAGAGAGAGATAGAGAGTGAGAGAGAGAGAGAGAGAGAGAGAGAGAGGGAGATGAGAAGAGGAGAGAGAGAAGAGAGAGAAGAGAGAGAGAGAGAGAGGAGAGAGAGAGAGAGAGAGAGAGAGAGAGAGAGAGAGAAGAGAGAGAGAGAGAGAGAGAGAGAGAGAGAGGAGAAGGAGAGAGAGGAGAGAGAGAGAGAGAGAGAGAGAGAGAAGACGAGAGAGAGAGACAGAGAGAGAGACAGCGAGACAGAGCGAGAGACAAGAGAGACAGAAGACGAGAGACCGAGCAGAGACAGCGACAGAGAGCGACAGTGACAGAGAGAGAGGGAGGTGAGAGGTCAGAGGAGGGGAGAGAGAGAGGGAGGAGAGAGAGAGGAGCCCAAATCAAACTCGGGGGGGGGGGGCTCAACGGGGAGAAGTGATTGCAGGAGCGACGCGAACGGCAGCGTCCCATCAGTATGTTGGGGAAGGCCACGCCTTTAGAATGGGAATACACCATGAAGGGAAGGCAGCCTGACAATGGGAAGACACCATGAGGTGAAGACACGTCTGAGAATGGGAAGACACCATGAGGTGAAGACACGCCTGAGAATGGGAAGACACCATAAGCTGAAGACACGCCTGAGAATGGGGCGACACCCCGAGGCAAAGACACGCCTGAGGAGGGGGACACGTTCCTGGAAACCCCCCAGAAGTGTACTTAGCAGGCAGTGCTGGAAACACCCAAAAGTGTTTGCAGGGAGACCCGCCTGAACCCCACCACCCATTTCACATAATAAGACCGATGAGCACCAGATCAAACAAACATCATTGATAAATTTATCAAATGAATATGGCCTTTGAAGGTGAAATAAGATTAAATGTAAAGTAATCGACAATTTATGACCTCTTCTCTTATCTCTAGAACTAAGGGTGCTACCATAATGCGACCGACGGCGTGCAATAGTTGTCGGGAAAATCTATTGGGCGGAAACTAGTGAATATGCCATATGATATGCAATGTTATGTCACGTTAAAGGTCAGAATGGTGTTGTTCACATGACACTTCCGCATGTAAGAAGAACTAAACAAGCAACATCAATAACAAAAAAGCAGCCAGCAAATTCTTTCGAGGCTGACAGGTATGCGCCATTAGGATTTCAATCGCATGACCTCCACAGCGCCAAGGCTTAACTCAGCTTGACCTTGGATGACCTGACGTTACCTTAGTCAGAAGAACCAAAACAATGTACTCCATAGGGATATAGACAAGAAGAGCAGCTTAGAATATCTCTTTGAAGTTGATTTTCATCGGGGTAAATTTGGTAATTGTAACCTATGAGCAAATATCACCAACAAGACTTAGAGAAAACCTCATAAATCACGAACCGTGAGTTCAAAAACTTAAAAGTTTCAAACATGTGACGAAATGACGTAAGCTCAGCATCACCCACAAGGTCCACGGACATGGTCACTGGGAAGTTAACCCTGAAGAGCTTGTGGGGGGGGGGGGGGGGGTGAGGGCCTTTGAGGCCCCGTGGTCCGAGTGTTAAAGATTCAAAACACTGCGACTCCCAACGACACACCAGTCGCCCGTGGGGCCGGTCAGGGCGCGTCACTGCGTAACATGACGTACCTTCGTGAGTTGTGGTCTTGTAATTCTCTTACGAGTGTCCCGAAGTGAACTTCGCACCTGTCTTAAGCATGCTATATGCGGCACACCGTCCGGCTGGCCGACCGATCGAGTCAAAGGAATGTCCTCGTCCCAGGGCTGGACAGGAGGCTTTTGCGCGTGCTGCACGCTGTGCATTCGTTCACTTCGCTCTCCAAAAAATCCGAAAGAAGTAGTCCAAAAAGGGAAGTGCAAAGGAAAAAGCCGGACGAAAATGGTTTAATTTGATAAAAGTTGACGGCGATAAAAGTGAAATCGGAGAGGATTGAGGAGCAAACGTCAAAAGGGATACAAGTGAATCGGAAAAGGCTGAGGTCACGGCTGCCTTTCATAGGTACGACCGCCAGATCGGCGCACAGTGCTTACACTGAATGCAGAATGTATGGATGCAAATGATAAAGCCATTTCATTTATGTTTTTGATGAAGCTATCGCCGCACCCTAAATGGAAAGTAACGGCGTTATTCGTCCGCTCTATTCACCTTCGGACCTGTTGTGCCTCAACCTCAATCGATGAGTCCCAGTAATCTGGGCCTTCCTGGAACCTCTGCCGTCAGATGCGCAGAGGCGACGAGCCGCGCTGAGGCCCCGCGTAAACCACGATCCCACATTCCGTTGTGTCGTCTAATAGCTCTAGATTGGGACTCAGCAACACCAATGACGCTCGCGGCCAGGAGCTCGTTTCGCATCGCCATCAATGGCCAAGAGGCGATTGCGCGCGACCAGTGAGCCCCACCACCATAGCCTGTCGGCCGGAGCTCCCCAGCGATCTCGAACGGACCAATCTACCGTGCCTTGCTCAGGTCCCCTTTGCCTTTTTTGATGCTTTAGAGTTCTTTAGGTTACCCGCGCTGGGTATTACCGCATGTCGCGTTGCCACGGTAGGGCTCTTGGCTGCTCTGCAATCACATGAGGAGGGCCTGCATGGCAGTTAATAAAAAAGTAAAAGTTTTCACGGACATGAATATAAGCAATTGTTCGGATGTGTGGATGCTCGCATTGCGGAATGTTTGCGATTACCGACGTTTGTTAATGCAAATGCTTACTTTAACGTTCATTTTCTGACAATCGCAATTGGCAGCGCTTGTAATTGCTAATCTTATGTCCATGTGTCAGATGCTCATGACCGCTAACGCTCATGCAACGCATGTTTGTAAGTGCGAATGTCGACATTTCAGATATCAGTAACTTTGCCCGAAAAATTGATATTTAAGAAGTTAAGGTACTTTACTGTTCCCTCAGTTTCCATCAAACGCTCCGACACCGACTCCACGACACTTTCAGGGCGCGCTGGCACCTCCCAGCGCAGCCAGAGCTTAAATTACATAGTACTGCTTTTTGCCTCTATTCTAGTATACTCTGCAGCATTCGCTCTGCAATGCAAAACACCCCAGTCTCTCCTGGTTTAGGAGCAGTACTGACTTACGAAGCCTTTATCCGATGAACGTGTTCGTCGGCAGCAGTGGCCAATGGAACCTGAAAACGCGAGTGTGTCACCTTATTCGTCCGGCCGTCGAATTGAGCAGCGTCAGTTACCAGGGACCCAGCGATCCAGTGCGCTTCCGAGGCGGCCATTGCAGCGGGCCGAATAATCAACTGAATTAGTCCTGGATTACCTAGGGCCGACCTTGTCCATGACAAGCCAAGCTTGCCAAGTTTGCTTGAGCTTTCCAAGAGCGCCTACCGATGAAGTAGAACTCAGGCCCTTCAAGGTATCCTGAATAAAGACACTGCATGGCCATTTTCACAGGCTTGGCTGCGTAAAACTGGATTGTAGGCTGGTTATGGCCATGTCGTTTTCATGTGATTGCTGGACAACACCACGTGCCGATGGCACTCAGGTGCCCTTTTGGCTGTGATTGCCTTGTTTTTGTATCAGGAAGCTAATCGGCAGGAGCTTACCAGCTGCGCTAAGTAAGTGATCCAGAAGCAATTGCGGCATTGGACAATACGCAGTTCTTGGTAATGCCCACCAATCAGCATTAACGTATATAATATTTGTGCGGGCAGCTTCACTGCGGGCAAAGCCGCGGGCAGCGCGCCAGTCGAGCTCGTTTCCAAAGAAATCACTATCAGGGACTCGCTTGATCATTAACTCGGGCTCACGTCTGAACAGACGTTTGCTATGTTATATCCTACTGCGAAATATGTCGTTCCAACGATCGTGATGCAGCGGCTTTCCAATCGGCTGTAAAGAAGCCGATTTTGACAAATGACAGTAACACCGTGTTGTTTCATGCAACTGGTCTCTGCCTTGAACGGGCATTGCTGTGGCGTTATTGCAGGTCACGTGACACACGCCGCGCGCAGGAATATGCGGGATTGGCTCAAAATGTAAAACTCAATATTTGCAGTTGCGGAAAAATTATACACTGGTCAAAGCCAGGCTCAAATATCGGCCAACCACATCCATAGCAGCGAACTCTGTCTGCTCCACCCGAACTGCATGCGTTTTGCCAATAGTTTTTCCACACTAACTTAAGGCGTCGATAACTGCAAGCCATTGATTTCACAGACACAAAAAGTCGTGTCCGTTCGCAGTTTCCCGCTAACCAGCTTAAGATGCTGAATTTGATGCATCGTACTGATCCACGATTGATGATAACCCGCTTCTAACTTACACATCGATCATGAAATCAGAAGTCGGCAAAACCATAATGCCATGCTAGACCGACAGCTGGTCTCATAGAAGTTGTAGTCAAAATATGAGACAATGCTACACAACAGCAGCCCGTGTGGCCGTGCCATTGACGAACGTCACCGCAGTGCTCCATTCATCGCTAGCTGATGCCATGGCGAAGGGGACACTGAACAGCTGCAGTCTGCGTCCAAATTGCAGCTAATCGCTGCAATCTGAGGCACAGAATACAGCGAAAATTCCCTGTATTCGCTAAGGCAGTCTGTTTACTCCACACAGTCGGCTTTGCAGTTGGCGGGAAAAGCCACATAGATGGTGTCGAAGCTCCATGCAGCCGGCAAGCGGCACAGCATGGGTTGATTTTTTGCTAAGCACCGTCTGTCGTTGTGGGATGGATGTGTAGCTAACTAACAATGCTGCACTTCTGCCGTTCGTGTTGGGCCCACACGCGCCGACAGCACACCTTGGGTCTGACTGTAGGACGGGACAGACCGTCACTGTCGCCACAGTGCGATTACGACAGACCGGGCAGCTTGTGTCCGTTGCACTCACTGGTTGCGACTGAACGACTATATGTCAAATTCGGTAGAATGGGCAGACGCGGCTGCACAAGCAGTAAGCAGTGGGCCGGCGCGAGTGCAACACTGCCTTCATTGCTCATTGTACCCAGAGCCAGGACCTCACTGCATGACTACAATTCTTGCTCTGTGTAGTCAGCAAGAAAGCACCGCTGTTTCAAATACGTGTGCAGTCACATGCAGAACTGCACAACGAAATTTGCGTTCATTGCAGCTAGTTTTATGGCAATACGCCACCCTAATAATTGCTAAGTACTGTAGTAAGGCGAGCCTACGCCGTAAAACTGCAGTCGGTGATCATTACAGAAGACAGCTTAGTATGCAATTCCAGTGCAGTAAATGACCAGCACAGTCCGCCGGCGCCGTAACAAATGTGCGGTACGATGGTCATTTTTCGCCATTCGTCTGGTGTCTAGCCAAGGTACATTGGTGACGTGTACTCATCGGCGAAAATCGGTCATGTGGCGCTGGTGACGGCGACGTACACCAATCACGTGACATCGGTGACGCGTGACTTTCGTCAGTCACGTGACAGTTGTCAAGTTTACGACTTGTGGGCGAGATTGACCAGGGCTAGTTATTGCTGCTTGATGTTTTCAGACCGAGAAAACTATATCTGGAGGCACCAGGCGGCTGGCTAAAGGCCACAGAAGATGGCGCCTCAACTGTGTGCTAACCATAACTTTGCTGGAAGCATTTAATTAATAACCAACTAATCGTGAGCAAATGCATGCATGCTGCTATGATTGACTGTTACAATAACTAATTTGTGCAATCTGTTTAAACGATCTTTCGTTCCGCTATACTTAATCCTCGACTAAACCTTTTTAGGTTGCAATGACGGACAGCAAATTATTGTAGGCACGACCTAAATATATATACATATATATATATATATATATATATATATATATAGATATATATATATATATATGTATATATATATGTATATATATATACAAATATATGTACGTATATATATAAAGATAGTTACATACCTACATAGATAGACACACAGATATATGCATATATGTATATTTGTATTATAGATATATGTGTATATATATAGGGCGCATTCACTCACCGTTTGTAAACACATGTACTTGACTTTTACTGATATGAGACGATGAATCCGCCCAAATTTCGTCCCACACTCAGTTTCCGTCCTGATCTGGAAGTCTATACCGGCTTCGCAGCAAACGACGGCGGAGCTGCCTGAAAGGAGGAAGATTTCAAAAGGGACATACTGTTGTTGCGCTATTTTCGCTGTGCATGCTCGTGGGGTGCGTAAGTTTGTACGCATGTATGGAAATGTATGTGGATTGTCATGAAAGATTTCATTTCTAGGCGAGCGACTCAGATCGGCAGTCTGTGACTGTGGCGTCGGGTAGCTGGAATGACTGTGGCGTCGGGTAGCTCGGAATGACTGTGGCGTCGGGTAGCTGGAATGACTGTGGCGTCGGGTAGCTCGGAATGACTGTGCGTCGGGTAGCTCGGAAGGCTCCGGTGACCGGGACATGGAAGCTGAGAGGCCTGGACGAGCGGCGCGAGGCGGAAAGGCCCCCGGGAGCGGCAGCCCTCGAGATAATCTCAGCTCGCGCAGACGCCGCTAAAATTGCCTCCAAGCCGTCGACACAGCCGAGGCTTTCAATGCAGAAACTGCTGAAGTGGAATTCATCCCTCAGGCCGCACTTGGGACCTACGACGGCGTGGCGGGGATTGCGGACAGCGCACTCATACAGCCATCGACTATCTGCAGAGCGGCCTGAAAGGCCTCAAGTTCTTTGTCTTCCCGAGCGTATTACCCTCAAGGCTTCTACGAGCTATTCACCCCGAGAATATGTACGTCCGGGTGTTTTGGTAATCGACGGTGCTTCAGTTTCGGAATCATTGTGAAAGGCTCAAGCTGTGGGGTTACTTCAAATACCAAGTCAACATGAGCAAGCCAACGACATTTGTAAAACTTGAGACCGCCTTCCAACTTGAGACGGGACGCGCAGCCGTCGACAAGATCGACCGGACGGTCAGGCGGCTGCAGCAGGTCCGACTGTCGTGCTTCTGTCGGACTGCCAGAGGGCTCATCTGGGGCGTCTTCCACAGAGTCTCGACTTGACGAATGCAAAATCACCGACTACCACTGTTGCTGGACGTGTTTTGAAATTGGACTAGCACTCTGATACCACAAACGCATCGGTTGTTCGACAAAACGCTTGCGAAAAACGCGTATCAATCTTAATTGGGCCATACCGTGTCTGAATATTTTTGGTTAAAAACGCACTTCGTTTCAACTGAAATAAAAATGGGGTGAACTAGAGTTATAAGTGATGGCGGTTCAGGTACATCGAAAACAGCCTTAAAGCTGAGTTCATGCGTCGAATTTAAGAGGCTTGTAGGCGTAGTATACATCAAACCACCGGTTTCAGTGCGGCCGGCCCTCCTCTCGCGGTCTGACCTGACCCGTGGTCATGCCGCGGCTCCTCGGCCCGTTGGGTCGACAGCCAGCCGTACTCGCCCGCACCCGCCCCCTGTTTACACGCGCCAATATTGACTCGCCGCGGGCGGAGCGCTGCGGTGGGCAGGCTTTGGCTCCGCTCGGGACGGGCCGCCCCGTCGGCGCGGGGCCGGCAAGGCGACACCTGGGTGCGTGGGCGCGTCGGGGCTTCGACGCTCCTCTTTCGGCCGCCACCCACCACAAGGGTCCCTGTTTTTCCTGTTTGTTTTGTTTCGTTTGTCCGGAGTTAAGCGTTGCGTTGCGACTTCATTATTCTTCGTTCACTGACACCTCTGCCCCCCCCCCCCCCCATCCCCGCCCCAGGCTGGCTCTCAGCACGACTGGTACCGTCCGCAGCCAGGTGCCCTCCAGCTGTGAGGCGCATACCGGAACCCTTCACCCCGGTACCTGGAGCCGGGAGAGAGGACGCCCTCGGTACCTGGAGCTGGACGAGAGGACGCCCTCGGTACCTGGAGCTGGACGAGAGGACGCCCTCGGTACCTGGAGCTGGACGAGAGGACGCCCTCGGTACCTAGAGCTGGACGAGAGGACGCGGCGCCCCAGCACGGCGGCTGCGGTGTGCGGCACTACACCCACAGCTCTGGATGCATATGGAGCACACAGAAACCATTGGCGTGGAATTGCTCTCAGGAGGATAATTGACCATGGTGTCGAACGAGCTGCTATTGTTTATAGGGCGAGGTGTGATCATGACGGCCTCTAAACGATGGGCTAATCACCCCCTCAGGCGCCACAACCGGCGTATCCTCATCTGCGTTGGTCCGGGTGCCGATCGCGAAATGTTTTACCTGTTGTTGGTAAAAAAGTGGAATACGAAATTTGTCTGGCAAACAGCCGAGTGAAAAGATCCAGGCATACAGAAGCACTGCATTCCTTAAAATCGCGATGGGCTACATGCAGCCTTCCTCAAGCACCTCCCGGTTCCAAAGTTCACCAGCGGTTGATCTATTTTTCGGTCTGGTGGGTGCTTAATGACAGATGCTTCCCATCTGGAAGTTCGCGTTCACAGCATATACACTTGGTGATGAGTTGCGCGATGCTAAATTAACCACGCGCGCCGTCAACCATGAAATGAAATGCGCTCCTATTTGCCAAACTACCAGCATGGTGATTAAGTGGGATGCGGCATATTGATATTCTCGGCAGCTCGCATAAAAAGGGGATGTTGAAACGGGGTCTGACATAACTAGGCAAAGGTCAAAGATAATGCGCTATACCACAATTTAAAAAACAGCGCCAAAACAAAGCAGACGTGTTAGACCTAGCCCGACCTAGCCAAACGATGTATTTTACACCATTTTAGCTCAACGGCCCAACAGCTGCCGTTTGTAACCCATCCGCGAGATTCGTTGCTGGCGCGCTGAATTAAAGTCGACTAGAAAAATGCCTGTCTAATCGCAAGATGCAGAGTTCACAAATGTATCCATGCTCAGCCAGGCTTTCGCTCGCTTAGCCCCAAATGAGTAGATATATTACATAAGTGAAAAGCGTGTTATGTTTTGGGCGCGAGCTGAGTCTACATTGTTGCTCGGGTTCCCTGTTTCCTGTAAGTTTCCTGCGGAATCTACAGGGCAAGTGGCACCATTTTGGACACCAAGTGAGAGTCAACACCGAGTCGGCACGTGCAGGGTATCAAAAGAGACAGCTAGGTAAGCGATTGAACGGGGAAATGGTTAAGAAGCAATCAGAAAAATGTCGTGCCGTATAAATACTGCAATAGCAAAATATCGTGTTGCGCGTGGGTAGTATGGACCTAAGTCCCATGACAATATTTTGATGAGATAAAGCTCATACAGGATCAAGGTTGCACGTGAGGAAATCAAGATCGCATGAGATAAAGAATGAAAGGATTACATCTGTTATGCCAAAACAAAGCAAAGGATAAAGGTCACGATGGCAGAAGCTCGCACATAAAAAAGAACTCCAACGGTGGGCAACCTCGCTCTTAAGCATGACATCGCACGAATACACAGCACATATACATGCGAGCCCCAAACAACAGAGCTTTCACCCCGACTAGGATGTAGAGCTGAACGTGTGTCTGACCGGAGCTCGGAACTGGTAGGAGCTACAGCTGCAGTGGAGCCCCAAACAACAGAGTTTTCACCCCGACTAGGATGTAGAGCTGAACGTGTGTCTGACCGGAGCTCTGAACTGGTAGGAAATACAGCTGCAGTGGAGCCTCAAACAACAGAGCTTTCACCCCGACTAGGATGTAGAGCTGAACGTGTGTCTGACCGGGGCTCGGAACTGGTAGGAAATACAGCTGCAGTGGAGCCCCAAACAACAGAGCTTTCACCCCGACTAGGATGTAGAGCTGAACGTGTGTCTGGCCGAAGCTCGGAACTGGTAGGAGCTACAGCTGCAGTGTCCCTGGCACGTGACTGCGGAGCCTAGCTGAGGAGCCTAGCACCGACTGCGGAGCCTAGCATTTCGATCTTCACGTTCGGAGCCTTCGCGATGGGAACAGCATGACAGTGGCGCTACCCTCCAAAAAAATGTGACATACGTACTGGCTGGCATCGATAGATGCGTGAGATATGCACCAGCACAACATTTTCTTGACAAGGGATAAGGGGTTGATGGAATTCGCGGTGCTCACGAATACACCGAATCGTCAGATTTTGACCTTGAATTTAGCTCGACAGAGATTGATACAATAGGATCCGTCATTCCTTGTGAGTAGTTTCGCAAAGCCAGTGCTGCAGATGCAGATTTCGGTCACTATCTTGAAAAAGGCGAGGGAGATCTTAAGCCAGTA
Organism: Pollicipes pollicipes; assembly: GCF_011947565.3. Taxonomy (NCBI): domain Eukaryota; kingdom Metazoa; phylum Arthropoda; class Thecostraca; order Pollicipedomorpha; family Pollicipedidae; genus Pollicipes; species Pollicipes pollicipes. The sequence continues at coordinate 14,810,279 of NW_023596576.1, forward strand.
CAACTGAATACGTAACTTCATTCAGAACAGCTGCCTGCATTTTCTTAACGATCCTTTGGAACGACATCGTCCTGATTTCTCAGCGATCCGTCATCATGATCCTTTGCAGAAAGTACGTGTTTGGTGATTTTTGAGCATATGTTTGAGCTGGTCATAATTTCTGATGATATATTCTCAACAAGCCATGCGCCATTCGATGTTTTGCTTAGCGTATCCCGCACGCGGCTCTCTTCTAACAATTTTCTGCAAACGACTTTTGCCAATGACGACCCATTTACAGTAACCTTCTTCCAACACAGCACTTATAACACGAATAACTTCCGAACGGTCCGGCGTAGGCGAGCCAAACTTTGTGTAGCTGTAGGCAGTTAGATTGGTGATCTTCTGAAATAAGGAATGAGACATATGTTGCAAGGCTGCTGGCCTACGGCAGGTGAAAGTCATTTCATGGCTTCAGCGAATTTAATTCCTAGGGAATCGTTCAATGTGATGTGACGATGGAGTGACGTCATAAAGGTCAGGGCAGGTCTCTGACCTAAAATGACCCAGCCAGCCCTTTTCTCTTAGGAGCAAACAGCGTAACGTAGTTCCTGACGCTGATAATAAATTCAAATATTAAAACAGCCTCGAGGACCTTTAGTTCATTACCTTCGGAGTGTCCGTGTCGTCCCAATACAAATAGCCCGTCATGTCACTAGGTCAATCAGTTACGATCAGCGAACAAAAATATTTAGGACACAACACACCCTTAAGCTGGCGACTTACGAATGCGTCAAGGAGATTCTTGTCGCCGTAATCAAGACGCCATTGGCCTTCATCTAGTCAGCACACTCTTTCCCGGGTGAACCTTTAAAAATGCTTGCACTAAACGCACATTCTTCCTATGTTTGGCTTTCGTGACAAAATCAGTATTGGTGATATAAGGCCACCGACCTTGTTTGACCTATTAAAGGCCAGTCGACCAGAATCATACAAGACTGTTTTGGTTCGTGCGCTTGAATAAATACCAAGGATTACCCTAGGTGGTATGTTCCCAAAAAACAGATTTTGGTCTGAGTCATTTTAGGTCAGTGACCTATACTGGTCTTTAAGAAGTCCATGGCAGATGCGTACCACGATTTTTGTTGTCAATATATTTAAAATGAGCACCAGAAGCTACCCCATACAGTACAAAAATACAGTACAGACTACCCCATACACTACCCCATACAGTACAGCCCCAGAGCACAAAAAAACAGACTCATTGGGCCTTGCTCTGACTTTCATACCTGACCCTGGTTAAATGCCATCTTTTAATTCAATTGTTGTGTTGTCTAGGAAACCGCCTCTGAGTTGCATAGAAATGTATGATTATGTAGGCTCATGAGATGTATGCATCAAGATGCATGATGGATATCTTAACCTTCGTTGTCGCACCAGATTGAACACTTTCCCAGAAATTGTCTTCGCTGAACCCATGGCCTAATTTTGACTTACTATAGATCACTGACATCACAAAGAAAATATAGATTTTTGACCGTAAGATCGTTTATCTGCTTTTTCAATTGCCTACATCCATGCAAAATTTGGCGAGGCTGCGCCGCGCCGTTCGGAAATAATGTCGGAAACACCCTTGGACGTCAAATTGACCTCCCACCCGAGCGCGAGGTAATGCTATGTGGTGGCTAGACCACTTTGAATTAACACAAGCTTTCACCTGTCAGTGAAGTGTTACTCTGTGGGCGACGCATTAAATGAACAAAAATGCATGCTCGGAGTGCCAATCGTACATAAGGGCAATCCCACCAGGGCAGCGAGATCACGAAACTGGACGAGATCTACGAAGCAGAATAACGTGCTTCGCAAGGCACCGTCCCAACAACCGTAAGACAAGCAACGCTTTAGACACACACACAAACTTAGCACTCTTGATGGTTGGTCGGCTGAAGGACAAACAGTGGTAAGTGGTAGCTATTGCATTCCAATAGCCTGTACAGCGCGCAGGGAGAAGGAATTTTGTTCAGCACATGTGAATCATGAAGTATGCGTGCATGAACAGGTATGAACATGAAGTAGGCGCACGCGTGCTTTTGGAACAACCACTCGTCTCTGAAATCTCTCCCTGTAAACAGCAAGAGAGTCCTCTAGATGTAAGCGTCCACGCTTTTATGCTGGCCCGGGCGGAAATGCCGGACCTTGCGCGCGTGGTTCCTGACAACCATGTACTCAAGGTAATGACATCAACAGCAATACGAACGCCGCGCCCGGATCTGCCTGCATCTCAGCGCCATGGCGAGTACGATGCGGGAAGCCGTCCAGTGTTCGCCGGTGCCATGGCAGGCCAAGTAAGGGAACATCAGCTGCAAGGTCCTCGTGCTGTGCTGGTCAGCCCTTCGGGATTTCGTCATCCCGTTCCCGGAGCGTCTGCAGTTCAGTTTTGTGTTGCTTTTTTGTGCCGGGATGCCGAAACGGACAGAGATTGGCCAGTCACACACAGACGTTCCAATCAGCCCGTTTGGTTAAATGCTTCGTGATATATTCAGGAGAGGAACGTTCAGTCAGTCGACGCAAGGTGGTAAATTAACCAGCAAATATTGGGCTAAGTCACTCCAGACTGCATTTCAGTGGCACTTCTTCAAGTCATGGCACGTCTACACTCCAGTATCACGCTCAAGTCATTCATCCACCACACATCGGGGGCTCTTGACCATAGTAGGCCAGTGGAATGCCACACCTTAACGGCGTTTTGTGGATAAAAAGCTACAAACCGGTGCATGACAACGGCTTATAGCCCCCACCTCTCCACACCAGTTAAGATAGGCTTATAGCATCCTAAAATGAAAAGGAGGAAAAGGAAGAATTGTCCATGGCAAACTTGTTTGGTTTAGGAGATTCATAAATAAGATGTTTAAGCTGTATCCAACTAATGAACACACAATGAGAACACAATGCTGGGTCACAATGCCTAAAGATGGCCAGGTAGTGCAGCGGAGGGCCATATTGTTTTTTTTTCTACTGCTCATAAGAATGAAAGAATGAAGTTTAACCCTGGCTCAAACTCATTAGCTGATCCAGTAGGAACAAACTTGTTATCAGTTTGTTATCAGTTGACTTTTTGGAGACCAAACTATCCGCTGTCTTTTTTTCGTCCTCCGGGTTCTGGCTAGCTCCTGCTCAGGGATGGTTGATCATCAGCAGATGTAAAGGTTCGGATACGACGCTTTAGAGACCGACCATATTTATCCACGAGCGAGAAAAGGCGACTTCAAAAGCCTCAGTGCCCTTCAGCACGCAATGCATGATTGGATCCGTTTACAGACCACAAAGAAAAGAATTGTAATGCTTCCAGCCTTTCAGCCACTACGGTTCGTTTATTTTCACAGGAACTTCAGCCTTACATCCGGGTTTTGGAACTGATGGCAAAGAACGCCACCTCAGCGTATGTGCGATAGTGTGCTTGCCGTACTGCCACTCAACCACAGACCTGTGTAAGCAAGCTAACCTTATACGGTTGACTCAGTCCCGATATTGCGAACATAATTTCACGTGTTTATGATATCAGCATTTAACACACACCCGGGGGTGATCGTTTGAATACCCTTCGCTCGGGAGGGGGGGGGGCACTTTGACCCCCTGAGGTCACACAAACTAAGAAAGCTGGGGACACCAAATTCGCGGGGCAGGCTGGTCTCCATGTTGCTTGCATGCACTACCTTGTATCAACATTTGAGATCCATAGGTCGTGAAATTCGTGTCAAATAAGGTCAAACTCTGTCGAACTCAATATTCTTTTCCTAAGTATCCTACGATTTCCTCATGCAGCCGCCTTGAATCTTAACATCTGCTCTTAGTAAAGGTCAGTAACGTTCAGATCCGATCAGTGACCTTGTTTGACCATTATAGTATTATAATGACCAAAAATCTATGACAATGTTTTTATGTTTAAATTTTGATAAGCGCTAAGAATTACGCTAATCGCTACGTTCCTAGAAACAAAGCGTTGATGTTGGTTTATATGGTCAGTGACCTACTCTGACCTTGACAAAGTCCATTGAAGATGTCTATTGCGGTCCCTGTTATCAAGAAATCCGAAACATGCATCAGAAACTGTCTCCGCTGACAGTCACGGTCTGCATTAGACGTGCCATAGGTCAGCGACCTTGCAAGGCACATTTGATTGTTTGTGTAAAAATGCTTGCAACTTAATTACATACCGCTGCGCAAAATTTTGCGCTGCTACATCGCGCCGTTCGAAACTTATTTTGTAAAAACCTTCGGGACGGGGTCAAAGTTCCCCGACCCGGTTGCTTGGTAACCTGGTAACACAACAAAGGGACAGCATTATGTGTGAATAAACAATGCATTTGTCAGCCTAACTAGTCTTGTGCCAAATCATTTGAGTCATTTCTAACCAAAACTGCGAAAATATGCCCATTTACGTATAAGCATACATTGTATGTGCTAACGTTTTTCATTCTGCATTTTTTTGCGTTCTTTCCAAAAACTTTTAAGCTCATGAGAACTTTTTCCGTGAAATGCTGATTTCAAAAGCTCATGTATTCGTATCACAAGACAATGTTTATTGATATAATGTTGCCTTATGACGTCATTTGTGGAAATGTTAGCTAGGTTGGTGCGGTAGGTCCGAAGGTACGACCTCTTGCGACGCGATAAACCACGATAGCAGGGTAGCTCCGTTCGTGAGTAGGCCCGCCGCACAAGCTCAGTTGGTTAGAGCGCCTGCCTTCTGGTCCGCCTATCCGCGGCGGAGTGGCTTCGTGTCGCTATAGGCGCTTGCTATTAGTCCTTGACAGGGATGTCGTGCTTTTCGTGGCAATGGCCGGGCTGAACGTTAGTTTAACGACGTCAAGCGTGGTTAAACGTAGTCTAAACGACGTCAAAGAGTGGGACGAACCATGCCAAGCAGTGCGGGGCGGCATTTTGCCACATGAGTCTACTGTTGGACTGGTGTTGCACGATCGGACGGTAGGGGTCAAGGCTCACACAACAAGCGCTTTGTCGGCTCTTCGTCGAACGACGTCCTCATTTTCTTGCAGTTCCTCTGCAGCTTTCAGCAGGGCTGGGTCCAGGGACGGTCTACGAGGCCTGCTTCTGCTCTTCCCGATCCCGGCTTTAAGTTGCTCTTTGATATCGGGGCTTATTTTTTTCTTCTCCTTTGAATGAAGTGACGGTGACTTTCATCTTCTCCTGTGACTGAAGTTGCTGTGACTGTTATCCTCTCCTGAGACTGAAGTGAATGTGGCTATGATCTGTTCCTGTGAGTGACTATGGCTATTATCCTCTCCCTGTGATCACAAAACGTCGCCCCCCCAAACACACACACACACACACACACACACACACACAACACACACCACACACACACACACACACACACACACACACACACACACACACACACACACACACACACACACACACACACACACACACACACACCACACACACACACACACACACACACCACACACACACACCACACACACACACACACACACACACACACACACACACACACACACACACACACACACACACACACGCACACACACATACACACACACACACACACACACACACACCACACACACACACACACACACACACACACACACATAACACAAAATCCACCTGACTCGCCAAATGCTCAACAGGTGCAACGCCGCTGGCGCCTGCTGTTTCTATGCTACCCGAACCGAGGCTTTGATGTCGCCCGATCATATGCCCTGATGCCTGCAATTCACTACATTCAGGCGCGCTTTGGGAGCATCTGCTGCCGTTGAGACGGCCGGTGTGACGATGAAGACTTCGGCGCTCCAACCGATTCATATAGTTTGGGTTTATGATTATACACCCGACATCCTATTGTTTTCATGTCCCGCAACGCCTGGACCCGACGTGCAAAAGCTTTTTTAAGGGTGAATGGCTTCTTCTGGAGATGAGGAAAGGCCTGGAAAACGCCATGAGGGCTTGCTGCCTCATCATCGCCGTGCTGCTGCATGTCCCCTGCTTAATGGTGATTGTCATACCAGGAGCTGAACGACTACCTGGGGTCAGCGATAGAACACTGAACCGGGAAGATATCGACGGGCTTCTTGGTGAGGGGCGGTGCGCGGGAATAGCGCAGTAACTATTGTAACAAGTGACGCGGTTATGAGCATCCACTGAAGCGTTACTTGAGCGTGATTTACCTATGCTCAGCCGCTGTCTTACACTGTTTTGCCTGTAGTGGCTGCCTGCTTGCCTGCAACTGTGTTGGTCTAGCTGTCTTTCGGCTTACACTGTTTCCTAGACAGCAGACAGTCTCGCTTCAGATGAAGTCCCTGTAATGAGACAAGAAATTTTGGGAATCACGACATGAGCCCGCAAAAACTTTCGTGTTTTATTGTTTCCGCTCCTCGATATCTAGCTGCAGTAACATAATTTATGAGCAAAGATACCCCGTCCTGGCAGAGTTGCGTGCCACACATAGCGTTCCGCTCTGCAGCGGCGAACTTCTGAACGGACATTATAGTTCTTCCGAGAGAACATGGCTATGTATGCATCATAGTCTCCTTTAGACATACGTCGCGAATTCAACGCATTATTTTAGATTCGTCTGATGTAAAACACATCAAGCTGCTACGAGTTGTAGCCTCACAATGAATACGAGCCGAAAACAAACGGCACATATCGATCTAAAAAACTGCAACAGCATGGTTGGTAATGCATGGTGGCGCAAGTTTGGTGATTAATAAGCAAGCTTGAACTGCGACTTTCGATTTGACCTTGATGTCGTACAGTAAAGTACATACAGTAAAAATAACTGTAGGAATTGGTTTCCTGTCATTGAAAAAGCCCATGAAACGATATGACACGATCGTCCAAGTCGTCTATATAATACTTTTTAAACTTACCAAAATTGAAGATGGCGGAAGCCGCCATTTTCAATTCTGAGAAATGTGCAAAGTTGCACAAGAAGCAGCCAACGCTCTTAGCTACGTAAAACTAATTAAATAAACAAAATCATCAAAATTTCACGATGGCTTACCTGGCATGGTCTCATATAACAAGCGTGAAAATGGCATCTCGACTGCATGTACCCATCCAAGTGAAAAGCGTCTTCTAAAGTGCATGCGTTGCGTATGTGGCACATGGTCATATCATTGCACGCATGCAATAGTATGCAAAACATGCAGCTTTTGTGAGTGGTACCCTTACAATGAAATAGGGAAGCTACCAGACACATTTGAGTATTCCAACAATAACAGAGATTCATCTGTGGGTCTGAATGGACCGGATCAGAAATTTTCACCTAGACATTGATTTTGACTGGATCGGATATTTGTATTTGCCAGTTAAGAACGGAATGACATCCAAGAGCCATAAACTGCCATGAAATGATGCCTGAAATGCCCAATAGAGATATCCACAAAGAAAAGAACATTTCAACTAATAAAATATAGCAGTTGCTGTTCAAAGCAATGCAAACCGGGCTACAACGTACCTAACTTAACCACATATTAAAGAAGAAAGATCTTCGGATGAACAGATGACATTGACAACTTAATATGCATGAGTAATAATCATATATGGTGTTCTGGAAAACTTAACTAACTTGAATGTAAGATAATCTACTAAAGAAACTTATATCATGGCTATTATTCCTCTTGTCTTGACAACAATCCCATTTAACCCAAATGAGTGGCATTGCATTTCAGAGTTGAAAAAATGGAAATGTGCATGCTTTGCTGGCAAAAAGCACACAGCAATGTTTTGGCATCCAAGCCCCCGTCCGAGAAAATAAAAAAAAAGATTAACTCCATCGCAACACCGCAGTTTTGGTGTGCTAGCCAGTAAACCAGTTGGATGATTTTAGCACCAGCTTTGAAAGAATCATGCTGCTTGAACCCATCCATTTCCCAGTGTCCGCTAGCACGAAATTGATTCATCCTCACAGGCTATCTTTTTATCTACTCCTTCCAATTAATGTAAAGAGCGAGCGGTTCTTGATGAGCTTAATTGATGACTATGGTTACTCTCAAAGAATGGGCATGTTATCCTGTACAGCCAGGCACCAACTGTAACTTTATCACCCAGGAGTTAGCTGCTTGATGTAAGCTGGATTTTCTTTGCACCAGCAAAAAATTTCAGCATGAGGTAGGCACTTATTGGTTTGTGTTAAGTCTATTCTGCACCCACGTACCTAGCCCATACAGAAATTTGAGATCCACAATGCATTTGCATACATCGGATTATCCCGTGATGACTTAGAAGGCACAATATTTTACATAGAAATCCAGGAAATGCACGTGGGTGAACATGCCAACCAAGATCGTCCATTCATACCTCAACTAAAGATTTGGTAAGAATTGGAATAGCATGTGCAATCGTCATAGCCCTAGAAAGTGATTAGTATCTATATGAAGTGTCAAACCGCCAGCGGTGATGACAGATGTCAGATATGTCAGATAACAGGCGACATGCAACCAAGTCTTGCACCATTTTTTTGTGAATATGGGAAGACTCTATACAAGACTAATGGGATTTCTACTTATTCAGGAAAGGGTCTCAGTAACCTAAAACAGGGCCTTCTGGTGTAAAAAGGAGTCTGCTGGTCTAGAACTGGATTCTTCCGATTCAGAAATGGACTCCAAATCCAGCCAAAGGCCCCCGTTATCGCAAACCAGGGAGTCCTGCTGCGAAACCACGGCTACAGTGTCTTCTAGTGTCTGAAACTCATTTCCACTTGGATAGGGGGCGGAGGGCTGATTTCACTATTCAAAGGGACGCGAATACAGTTACGTTGTTGCCGACACCTTTCGTGGCGTAGTTTGAACATGCACACTCGCAAATCTCAGCAACAAAAACCTTAATGCCAGGCGTTGCAGTCTCCATAGGCCGCCCGGTTAGGTTGGCGGTTCATGCTGAGCTGTGGCGAACGGGTAGACGAAAATGATGACGCATCTTAAAGAAGCACATTCGCACGCTTTAGGGCATCAGATCTTACATTTAGAAGATAGTCCGAGCGTATATTTCACTTGTGCGATTAATGTATTAATAAAAAAACGGATTGGCCTTTACATCACCGCGAAGCGGTGCCGGAATCTGGTTGTGGAACTGGAAGGGTAAAGGTAGAAGCTCCATTTTTCATATTGCTGTTACTGCTTATCTGTCGAGAGGACAGCCTCAGAGTTGTAAAAGGCTATGCCCAGTCTGAGCTTTGAATGACACGAATCTATATAGAAGGACGTTCGTAACCATCATTTCAGGACGATGGTTTTCGCGCGCACGGTGTCACCTGTAGTAGCCAACACCGTTCGATTTCACGAAAGCTGCAACTCAGGCTATCGCTCTCTCTGCTCCCGAGATTGCGGGCGCGCAAACTCAAACCTTTTGATGTAATTTGCTTCACTAGTCGATTCTGCAAAAGAATGAATGTGCTCAGGCAAACATGGCATGAGCTTGTTTGTTTTTAAACTCATTTCAGCCCACTCTTTTCGATACTAATGAGACCACTTATTTCTTTGTGGGCAAGGGACCCACTTGAGTAGAGCACAAGGAGCACACAACTGCTCCCGGTAAAGGGCTGAAGTGTCAATCCGTCCAACCGCGAGGTGCTTTCCGGCTGCTATTCTGGCGACGCGGGCGGAGTCCTTTGGTCGATCCCGAGGCCCTTAGGGGGATAGATCATATCATATTGTTCCCTTTCCTGACGCGGGAGGCCTTCTGACCCTTGCAGTTGGCCTTGGATATAGGAACCCTAACTGACGCAACATCATCCCTGATTCCCGCATGTGGTCCAGTAGTTGTCACATAGACTCCAGTGCTAAAATTGGGTTGAAAGGCCCACAATTTGGCACTGTGGGCCCTGACTCATACAGAACCCTTTCATGATCTTAATGTGAATACTCATCAAAGTTCTCAGGTTACCTGTCATTGTCAGAGGACCCGACCAGCGCGAGACGCCCCCTGTCATTCGGGACTCCATCCTCGTCCCTGCTGAGCAAATGTTTCCCTGACTGACTCGAGGCCCCTTGTTGACACATATGCCGTCAGCGACTGTGGGCCACTGACCGATGCAGGAGCCCCGCCTTTTGTAGGGGTCCCGAACAACATAAGTGGCAGCCCGGACGTGTCCTTATTTGGGAAATGGGTGCCCCAGGGCTCAGACCGACACGGAGCCGGCTGTTGGTGTTGGCGATCTCTGGCCGAAATAAAGAAACGTTCTGTTTCAGGTGTTCACTATCGGAGGAAAAGACCGTCTGGCTGACATTTAAGATCACCGTCCTACGGCGGATATTCTTAATGTGTCCCACAGCCCTTTGGGCCCTTCAGCCATCTAATAAGGCCTTCGATCTTTGGTCCCGAGAGACACGTTGGTCCCTCTTCGGGCCCCTCCAAACACCGCTCCTGGTCGACTCGGGCCACCGGCGGCCACCAAAACCCCGTTCGGCACTGTGGCCCCAAACCGACACAGGAACCCCTCATCATTGTGTCAGGGACCCCGAACATTTCAAATCGCGGGACCCGGCCTCGTTCCTAATTGGGAAATGGGCCTCAGGGTTCAGACTGACAGGGAGGCAACTGTTTGGTGTTCGTTGTCTGACCGACCCAGATACCCACATTGTTTCAGGGTGTCTACCAGCGGTGTCTATCAGGTGTCTACCAGCGGTGTCTATCTCAGGTTACGACCCTACGAAACTGGATTCTTTAGGTAGCCTGCAGCCAGTTTTTCGGTCCCTATGCCCTCCAAACGTCCCTCGATCGTCGGTTCCGTTAGGCCTCCCGGGCCGCTTTCGGGCCTTTTCGAACACAGCCTTTGGTAGGCTCAGGGCCCCTTCGAGCAGGGCCCTCTGTTAGGCGCTATAAGCCCTTGGAATATGCAGAGGACCCGATTAGTGCAAAGCACTGGCCACCATTTTGTAGCTGATTGGAAAGTGGGTCCTCAGGCCCATACCGGGACGGAGCCGACTATGCGTTGCTGGTGGTGCTTGACCGGCATATAGACCCATATCGTCTCAGAGTGTCCCCGATCGGCGCAAAGGGCCCTTCGGCAGGTATTTGAGGACCCGTTCCGAAAGACCGGGGTTCCCGAAAAAGACTCCGACCAGCCCTTCATGCCCTCAGACCACCCAATCGCGCCCTTGATCGTCGGACCCAGTGGAACCTCCAGGCTCTTCGGGCCTCCTCGAAAACTGCCTCCGGCCGAGTCGGTGCCGTTTGCCAATAGGGGCCTGCATAATGCGCTGTGGGGCCCTGATAGACCCTGGGGGCCCGACCAATGTAAATCGCTGGCTCTGGCTCTGTCGCTGCTTGCGAAATGGGCCCTCAAGTCCATTCTGCCACCGTGGCCGGCCGTGAGTTACTGCCGCTTCCTGACCAACATTTAAACCCATATCGACTCAGGGCGGGGGGGGGGGGGGGCTGATCAGCCTGCATGGCCCTCTGGTTGACATGAGAGCGCAGGTCCTGAGGGTCGGCGTCCCGAATACGACATTCGGCCGTCCTTTTCGGCAGTTCAGAATATCAAAGCGGGCCCTTAATCGTAGGCCCCGGGGGGGGGGGAAGGGGGCCGGAGGGCCCCTCGGAACCTACGGCGGAGGGGAACGTGCTTCTTGTGACCACTCCCCTCTGCCTGCGCTTCTGATTGGTGTACTAAATTCTTGGTACCCAAACACATGACTATTAATATCTTGCATATTTGCATCAAATAGTATCCTTTAGGTACCTGATGTTTCTGTCATGCTTATTCCTTCATATGTTGAACCAGTCAATTGTTTACAAGTTCTGCAAAGGATACCGCCTGGATTCGAAAAAAGAACGATTGACCTGCGATACGTTGGCAGCTTTAAAAGTATAGGATGGCCGTGGATAAAAGATGATGCATGTTTTCACCCAATAGTAACAAGCATGTTGTGGCATAATCATGGCTGTGGTAGCTATGTAACATGATCAGCGACAGCGGTAGTCATCAGTGATGCCTTGCTAAGGTTTACTAATGTGTTGTTCGGTGAATGACGTCCCTCTCCTAAGCTTCTCACAAAAAGGTAACTCATGAACTTAGCAGGGAAGGTCATTTCTCCGCAGAAAAACAACTTTTTTAGCATTCATTTTAGCATTCACATAGCATAGCATTGTTTTAGCATTCAACATCGAGGAAGCTTATTCAAGAGGCCGAAATCCGGGGAGAAATGTTTTACGGGTAGGCGAGTTCAATATTTTTCGGCTGGTGCCTCCTTTCCCTAGCCGATTTTAGAAAACAACACTTCTGGTTGGAGCAAACAGCATTTGGTTGTTTTCTCTTCTTAAAGCCTTGATCACTGCCCCAGTAGAACCATTTCCCACTTCCAGGCTAACTCACCGCCCTCTGTCTACTGAAGAACCATGTTCAAAGTATGATAGTCGTGATAGTTAAGGAATCTTTGTTTTGCATAGATAAGACAGAACCAATAACCTTATTCTTCGGCGAAAAGCCAGGCGAATGGAGAAAAACCAGGAGATGGGTTGATATTTTGATAACATGCCTGTATCGAAACAATAGCAGAAGACACCCTGATGCACACTTGTGCCATTGATTCGATAAAGGCATGTTGCCGAAATATCAACCCATTTGTATCTCCATTCTCCTGGTTTTTCTCTCCGAGGAATAACTCTTTTCATGCTGCTCTTTTACGCGAAAAAAATGTTCCTTGCAAATGCACAACGTTATGTTTTGTTTCTATCTTAATTGGATTGTATGAAAAGTGTGGAAGCAGACAATGCGCCTCAGGTACCAACTGGCCTTTAGGAGCTTCTCTCAGCCTAGCTGTAAAGAGTACACCACACGCCAACGAAACCACGTTGCTACGATTTTTTATCAAGGGAACTCCCAATTCTTTGGGGGAAAAGGGCAAAAGCATATTCTTGCCCCTTTAGTCTACGATCGGTGACAAAAGCAAACACTTTTGCGAGCCGATTGGTGACAAAATTTCAAGACTTGAAACAAATGACAACAAGGCCAAACCATGTTACAACAGATCCTCCCCAGTAAGACGAAACCCAAAAATTCAGCACTGGTTGTACCCGATAACGCTTGCAGCGTGAGCTTGCGTAAAGCGGGACGTAGAAACGTGACCTTTTGCTTTATGAGCAGCTTGAGCCACAAGATGCTGCCAAACGTGATAGCTTTAATCGGGATAGCTTTAGCGGGTGATGTAAATATCTTGCAAACTATACCTTATCAGTGCTGACGTCACAGATCAGTTGGTGGCACATTGTTTTTTCCAACATTAATCAGATCAGTGCATTTCGCAGAATTTTTCACAACGATATTCACTTCACGTAGTACAGAGCGGAAAGTACCAAATAGCTAGGTGTAGTACTAGTCGTAAAAAGTTCGTGGCGGGCCACAGCATCTTGCGACAAACTGATCATATTACTACGCGGCGTTTTAAAGCGGCGCGCCATCTGAGACAGATAGCCTCGAACGCTCGCCACGCGGCAATAAATTGGGCTCAGTGCAAGGTTGTGGATTGCCGTTGAGCGTGATCATGTCGTGAGAAGCTGATTAGCTTGAAGAACGCAGCCAATCGTTAGGTTTTTAACGCGCTGTGCGGCTTTTCTAAGAATGTACCGTGGAGGGCGTCCCTGGTAATAGCGTTAAAAACTTAGCGTTTTGGCCGGCGGACAGGCGGAAGATGAAAGGTTTGTTTTTAACTGCTCGTTTTATGTATATAGAGCTCAATGAGTGCGCTAGAGGTGTTTCAAAAATTTGCTTGCATCTGCCGACACCATTATTACGTGGGGTTTGTGCCACTTAATTGGGGTCATGTTAGGCAGCACAAGGGCTGTAGCAGTGATACTAGTGAATGCGACGATAGCGAAGGTCGCCAACGCTTCTAGCTAATGAATGAGAGGCGAGTCGGAAACTGCGTTTTTGGTCAGGGGGCATAGTCAACCCCAAACGAATAGAGTTTCCATGCCTATAGGCTGGTTAGTTAAGTATGCTTTTCTCTGATCAACTTTATCAGGTAAAGTCTTAGCACGCGCCCGGATGGCGGCTAGACACCCTTCGCTCCAGTGGGTGGTTCAATTTGACCCCCTTCCCTGAGATCTCGGCAAATAAGAAAGCTAGAAACACCAATTTACAGGGTGTCTTGATCTGTACGTGAACTCACTTAGAGGCCAAAGTTTTGAGCTTCCTAGGTTATGACCTTCAGGTCGAAATAAGGTCAAACAAGGTCAAATTACATGTTGGTCTCTAAAGCGCCCCCAGAAGCTAAGCAGTTGTTTCTAAGCAAAGGTTACAAGCCTTTTTTAGGTCAGTGACTTGTTTGACCTCTTGAAGGTCATGGTGACTAAAATCATACAAGACTGCTCTGAGTTTTCCATTCGAATAAGCGACAAAGATTACGTTAGGCAGTAAGTTCCTAAAAAAAATGTCGACCTGGGTCATCTTATGTTAATGACTTGTTCCGACCTTTAAGAAGTCAATGAAAGATGTATAATGCGGTTTCTGCTGTCAATAAATTCGAAATGAGCCACAAACTATCCCTAACAGCAAGTCCTAGAGAATTAAGTCAGGTTAGTTTGACCTTGGTCTGACCTTCATACCTGACCTTAGGTCAACGTAATTTGCTCATTCAATATTCGTGGCGCCTAAGAAAGCATATCAGAGATGTATGGCTTCGTCAAACACTCCGTTATTGTACCAGATTGGACGATTCCCTACAATTGCCTTCGCTGAAACCATGGCCTGACTTTGACCTGTCATAGGTCAGCGACCTTACAAGTCGCACAAAATTTCTTGTGTCGGATGATTTGCTTTTCAATTGCCTACATCTATGTAAATTTGGCGGGGCTACGCCGGGCCGTTCGGAAGCCATTCTGGAAAAACCTTCGGGCGGGTCAATTTTGACCCAAGCGCGTGTTAGCCATCATTAAGTGTTCGATCACCAGCGAATGATACTTTAATGCAAATGGGCTATCGAAGCGAAGATGTTTGATGGATTTGCCACATTGCATTTCATTTGTAGTTGTGTGGTTTGGACGACAGTAAGACGGTTTCAAATCCCGCCGGTGCCAGAAAAAGCACTTTTTCACCGCTGGGTGATCTGGTCGTCTTATCTATTCAGGAGGCGTACAAGGTGAGCGTCGTTCTGTGCTTGTGATCTTGGACGTGTATATATGTTGCGCCAGACCTGGAGTCTAAAGGCATCAGATAAAGCGCTCAGGTTTTTAGGTTATTGCAATCAGAAGCGATGTTTGCTCCTAAGATGTGACGGTGCTTATGAATTGTCCAACATGATAGTGACGTGATTCATGATGATGAGCCTTCTTTGTTTTGGGCTCATGCAAAATTTATTCCAGCCGGCAACAAGCTGTTTTAAGTATCTCAGCACCCACTGGCTAGGGTAAATTACCACACACTTTTCCCCACTGAAATCAAGAACTACCAAAAACTTCAGATATTCACTTCAACCCAATCTGCCGTTGAAACTTAAAAACCTTTATATGGGAGAAGATTGGCACGGATTCGTTCCATATTTTGCTCCTAGGTCGGATTGGATCCGGTCGGACTAAGAAATTTGGGAAAAGCGGATTGGTGGGCAGACTGCATCCGGACTAGCTGGACTGGACTTCACCGGATCCTGATAAACCAATCCGTGAAGAGCCTGAGAAACCAATCTGTGAAGAGCCTGAGCAACCAATCCGTGAAGAGCTCTGTCGCTAAGTGTTGGATCTTACGGTAAACTTGGATATATGGTGCTGATGTTTCAACTACCACTCTATTTCATAGGGATAACAATGCTTGCTGAGGTTTTGAAGGCTTATTTTATTCCTTAACAACATTTTGCGATAGCTGAAAATTACGGCATACAAGGTAGAGTTTCAGTTATGTTGGAAATTACAATATCGCCATATACGCCATATCGAGTCATGCCTGCGGCTAACCATATCTAAACAATACGCACAAAAGCGGTAGGAAAGTGCGTATTTTGGGGAATAAAAAGGTCACACAAACGTGTTGGGGTATGATAGTTGCCGGTGTATGAAGTGCATCGATGTACTGGCAGTTGATTCCATTTCCACAAAAGTACCTGAGATCAGATCTTAGAGGATACGAGACCTCGGAAACAATTTCAGGTATATTTGGTCGTGTCGCCCATTGCCAAACACCGCCCCCCAGTTTGAAGCATGCCGTCGTGGAACGTCGTTAACGAACGTGACACAGGTGACCCAATAGGCCACTCATCTATCATTCATTTAGTGGAAG
>NW_023596576.1:14827515-14937742 GCF_011947565.3 Pollicipes pollicipes
GGACCCAAGCGCCTTTTGCGGACGCAGGCGCCCGGCGGCCTCCAGACGCTGAAAGTTGCATTGCGACGATGGACGACGTGGTAGTTGCCGCGAACTGCGCGGCCGGGATTATGAATCGCTGCGGTTTAGATGGACAAGATGGGCATGGGCCGGCGACTTAAATGGATAATGGCATGGCTGCCGGAACTCAGACGGACCCGGCTGCGAAAGACTCTCGGTTCAATTAGACGAATGAGAAGCGTCGTGCTCCTGATAGTCGGATGGACAGATTGCGCGTTGGCGGCGGGGCGTAGACTAGATTCCTGTCTAGATAGGGACATACGCGGTTATCCGTGGCTGAAATGGCAATGCGTTCGTATAATTGTAGTGGTCGCTGGATTGCTGTCGTTTGCATACAAACACTATTTTAGCTGCACCGTAGCTGACAGTTTTCCCATGTGACGTGCTCACTCACCTTACTCCTTCAACAATTCTTTCAGAAAAATCTCGAAAGCGTTTTTTCACCTTTGCTCTTTATAGAAAATCACTACTGGGCTGCCATGGTGACAATTCAGTACCGGACATGCACCTTACATCTCCCGAGCCTTTATGTCTAGCGTTATACGCAGCACTGCATTACGCACTGCTCTGCTCGAGGCTTCTTCTCCGCGATTCATTGTGTTAGTTGGCCACTTCGACCGAGGCGTCTGCTGGTTTTTGTGAGGGATCTGTTTTCGGGATTGTGTGAGCTCGATGTGATCCAACGTAGCTTTCTTTACTGGTTGGAAAGACTTTCCCACGGCCGCTCACACGCCCTATTGCATGCGTGGTGGGGATCACAGGCGGGGCGGGCTCTCCCGAGTAGCGATACTTTCCCTGACACTGTGTCATGCAGCTAACGGACTTCCCGTTGTCCCGCGAGGGACCCCTGATCTGTGTCAGTGGGTGGATTATGTCTCCAATATGGCGGTGGCACACACCATTAACATCGTGCCATAGACAGAGCTCATCTCCATTGACAGGTGTCAGACGTTCTCGCACTGTATCAGACGTGGACGACCTCCAAAAGGCGCTGACATTCCGTCGACGCTGTCCCCGCCTTCTTCCGCCGGCACTGATTGCGGCTGGCGGCGTCTGCGACATGACAGCCCTTCCGCCGGTGCGCTGATTGCTGGGTGGGCACACGGGGTACGGTGCTCCTCTCGCTGGTATGCTGATTGCGGCGCGGGCACACGGGGTGCGGTGCTCCTCGTGCCGGTATACTGATTGCGAGACGCCGTCCAGCCGTGCGCTGGCACCGTGTCAGGTCGGGCCGGCCGGCGCCGCTCGTTTGTTCCAGATGGAAATCAGTGTTGCCCCGTCCAGATCTGCTCGTCTGTAAAATGACCTGTCTGGAAGTTATTACTCTTCCGCGCTGCCGGTGATATTGATACAGGGATAACCGAGCCGGGCGGCCGCGTGGCCGCGCTGCCCAGATTGTCTGTCCCCTTTGGGCGCGTGACATTGGTCGATGGTATTAGCATAGCGGCTCGGTGGGCCCGCGAGCGGCTCCGGCGGGATCCCGCTCGTCATGGCCCGCGCGGACGGTTATATGACCAAACGGCCGCGACCGGACAGCCGTGAGCGGGCGCACAGCGAGTGGGCGGCGGGCGGCCGCTGCGCAGAGCGGTGCCGCGAACACGCCGCCGACCGCAGCCCGCGGACGGCGGCGTGAATCGTGCTAGGTCGTTTGTCACGGTGACGTTAGCTTATTACATGCACACACGTGTATGTGCGTGAGCTTGCACGTCTGTGTGCACACCAGGACAAGCGCGTGGTTCCTCCGTCTGTGGATACTCAGTGCGCGTTTTTTTGCGGCACTTAAAAAATGTTTCGGAAATCTGGCGTGGGAACTATGTCTAAGAACTAATGTCCTAATCCACCTCGATTCAAATATCCTGCTGCATTTAACATACATAATTCATTTTGGTTCGCCAATATCTGGTTAATTGCCATCGGCAATCTTGAAATATGAGGCGTTTATTTAACTATTGAAATGCTCAAGACGTTACGCCTTCGTGGAAACGCCGAAAGATATCTGTTATTGTTACATGTGAAGTGGTGGCTGAATGCGGCGTAACCGACCATGATCGGCAGGCACAGACGGCCTACACAGGTATAAACACTGCCGCTATATTAAGCCGAACTTCGGTCCTCGCCACCAGTAGCCGCGTCGGCGTGCTGAAAGTGCCCACCACTCTCGGGGGCATGCGCTTCAGCTTAAGACCGGCTATCCCCCAGGGTGACTGACCTCGCCTGAAGCTGGAGTGGTGGCCCTTAAATTGGTGGCCCTTAAATTCAAACATCACAAAAATATCAAAGGCTCTGGGTAGTTTTGTTTTAAATAGTTTTTACCAAAGTGGTCAAAATGACTGCACCCAAACATAGCGAATGGCTTTTAACCCGGACATATCTAAACGATATTTATGTTGTAACTGTGAACTTTGTCATCATTTTCGGAGGTCATGTTTTTTGAAGGCGGTAATGGCACGCATCTCGCAGTTTTGACATACCTTTCCCATGTAGCTTTCTACATTGACTTTGTGTAGTTTGACTTTGTGTAGTTGTTAGTGCAAGCTGACGCGACAGCGCAGCAGTGGCCTTCACCCCCTGACCTGGTATGACATATCACTGACCACACCCGAAGGTGTCCGCTTGTACCAACTTGATGCAGTTTTCTAACAGTTATTGAACTCCGTTTCTTCTTGTTGTCGTGATTCGCTTAGTTGTTCATAGCATAGGAGAGTTTATGAAGTGCTAATTTGGCCTCTATGCCCCGATTGTCATGCACAAAGTCACACCACTGTTTTGTTACACCTATCTGATACCGTCTGAACAGAGCTTCCAGTGCCGTTTTCCCCCTGGTCCTAGTTTGCTTATGTTAGAGCTCTGGAGTGGCCTTTAAGCGTTCACTTCCACTCTAGCGACGAGGATGAAAAAAACGCCCGTGGCGCCAGGCGCCAGAGTGCTAATCAGCTCCAATGGAAGCACAGCATGCTGGTCACGACAATTGATGAATCTCGCATCGGCATGCCAATATTCAGTTCACATGCACCGTATGTATGCTGCTCGTCAGAAGAAAGTCACTGTTGACCTACGTTCTGTCCTATCGTAATGTTTGTCGACTGTCTCTTATGCATGGTGAAGGATGTTTACCAGCGGACTCTGTTTTGACGGGCATCGAACGACATCTTCAATAGACGAGTCCGTCTTCTATGAGGAGTTCTCAGTGTGGCACTCGTTTAAGGCCCCATATTGGCTGAACATTTAATGTGGCTAGTTCACGCACGTTTGCTGACGACATTTAGGAGGACCAGACAGCCATTGATTAAAAAAAAGATTAAATACCTACTCAGGCACACCGCATAAACGTGAAGGGAATGCAAATCCAGAATTATCTTGTTGATAAACTGTTGTGTGGGGATATCGTGAGACGGAGTTTCGGCGCCTCAGCGGAAATGAAGAAACCGGCTGTGTATACGCCTGATGTTCCTTGAGCGGTGGCGAACAGAGGCGCCCACCCTGCAGTAGATCAAGGCGACTGCCAGCCAGGGGGCCCGGCGGGATGCTTTGCTGAAAAGCCGCAAGGAGTACGATGAATCATCAATCCGGTCTCCCGGCTTCTGGCAGTCGGAAAGGAGGAGGGTAATGGGGGAAACGCTCCTTCTCTATCCACACACATATAGCAGAGCCCGGGGATAGAGAAATGCAGATGAAAACGAGCAGAGCCGAGAGAGAGAAAGAGAGAGAGAGAGAGATAGAGAGCAGAGAGAAGGAGAGAGAGAGAGAGAGGAGAGAGAGAGAGAGAGAGGAGAGAGAG
This sequence comes from Pollicipes pollicipes, assembly GCF_011947565.3. Lineage (NCBI taxonomy): Eukaryota > Metazoa > Arthropoda > Thecostraca > Pollicipedomorpha > Pollicipedidae > Pollicipes > Pollicipes pollicipes. The sequence continues at coordinate 14,831,354 of NW_023596576.1, forward strand.
GAGATATCGAGATACGAGAGAGAGAGAGGAGAGAGAAGGATAGAGAGATAGAGAAGAGAGAGAGATGAGAGAGAGATGAGACAGACAGACATACAGAGAGAGGAGTGAAGAGAGAGAGGGAGGGAGAGAAGGGATAGAGAGAGGGAGGGAGAGAGAGGAGCCAAAATCAAACTCGGGGGGGGGGGGCTCAACGGGGAGAAGTGATCGCAGGAGCGACGCGAACGGCAGCGTCCCATCAGTATGTTGGGGAAGACACGCCTTAGAATGGGAATACACCATGAAGGGAAGGCACGCCTGACAATGGGAAGACACCATGAGGTGAAGACACGTCTGAGAATGGGAAGACGCCATGAGGTGAAGACACGCCTGAGAATGGGAAGACACCATAAGCTGAAGACACGCCTGAGAATGGGGCGACACCCCGAGGCAAAGACACGCCTGAGGAGGGGGACACGTTCCTGGAAACCCCCCAGAAGTGTACTTAGCAGGCAGTGCTGGGAACACCCAAAAGTGTTTGCAGGGAGACCCGCCTGAACCCCACCACCCATTTCACATAATAAGACCGATGAGCACCAGATCAAACATCATTGATAAATTTATCAAATGAATATGGCCCTTGAAGGTGAAATAAGATTAAATGTAAGGTAATCGACAATTTATGACCTTTTCTCTTATCTCTAGAACTAAGGGTGCTACCATAATGCGACCGACGGCGTGCAATAGTTGTCGGGAAAATCTATTGGGTGGAAACTAGTGAATATGCCATATGATATGCAATGTTATGTCACGTTAAAGGTCAGAATGGTGTTGTTCACATGACACTTCCGCATGTAAGAAGAACTAAACAAGCAACATCAATAACAAAAAAGCAGCCAGCAAATTCTTTCGAGGCTGACAGATATGCGCCATTAGGATTTTAATCGCATGACCTCCACAGCGCCAAGGCTTAACTCAGCTTGACCTTGGATGACCTGACGTTACCTTAGTCAGAAGAACCAAAACAATGTACTCCATAGGGATATAGACAAGAAGAACAACTTAGAATATCTCTTTGAAGTTGATTTTCATCGGGGTAAATTTGGTAATTGTCACCTATGAGCAAATATCACCAACAAGACTTAGAGAAAACCTCATAAATCACGAACCGTGAGTTCAAAAACTTTTCAAACATGTGACGAACTTTTCTCAAAAACTCGAACTTTTCAACGAAACTCAAACTTTTCAAACAAAAAGTTTTCAAACATGTGACGAAATGAGGTAAGCTCAGCACCACCCACAAGGTCCACGGACATGGTCACTGGGAAGTTAACCCTGAAGAGCTTGTGGAGGGGGGGGGGATGAGGGCCTTTGAGGCCCCGTGGCCCGAGTGTTAAAGATTCAAACACTGCGACCCCCCAACGACACACCAGTCGCCCGTGGGGCCGGTCAGGGCGCGTCACTGCGTAACATGACGTACTTTCGTGAGTTGTGGTCTTGTAATTCTCTTACGAGTGTCCCGAAGTGAACTTCGCACCTGTCTTAAGCATGCTATATGCGGCACACCGTCCGGCTGGCCGACCGATCGAGTCAAAGGAATGTCCTCGTCCCAGGGCTGGACAGGAGGCTTTTGCGCGTGCTGCACGCTGTGCATTCGTTCACTTCGCTCTCCAAAAAATCCGAAAGAAGTAGTCCAAAAAGGAAGTGCAAAGGAAAAAGCCGGACGGAAATGGTTTAATTTGATTAAAGTTGACGGCGATAAAAGTGAAATCGGAGAGGATCGAGGAGCAAACGTCAAAAGGTATACAGGTGAATCGGAAAAGGCTGAGGTCACTGCTGCCTTTCATAGGTACGACCGCCAGATCGGCGCACAGTGCTTACACTGAATGCAGAATGTTTGGATGCAAATGATGATGCCATTTCATTTATGTTTTTGATGAAGCTATCGCTGCACCCAAATGGAAAGTAACGGCGTTATTCGTCCGCTCCATTCACCTTCGGACCTGTTGTGCCTCAACCTCAATCGATGAGTCCCAGTAATCTGGGCCTTCCTGGAACCTCTGCCGTCAGATGCGCAGAGGCGACGGGCCGCGCTGAGGCCCTGCGTAAACCACGATCCCACATTCCGTTGTGTCGTCTAATAGCTCTAAATTGGACTCAGCAACACCAATGACGCTCGCGGCCGGGAGCTCGTTTCGCATCGCCATCAATGGCCAAGAGGCGATTGCGCGCGACCAGTGAGCCCAACCACCATAGCCTGTCGGCCGGAGCTCCCCAGCGATCTCGAACGGACCAATCTACCGTGCCTTGCTCAGGTCCCCTTTGCCTTCTTTGATGCTTTAGTGTTCTTTAGGTTACCCGCGCTGGGTATTACCGCATGTCGCGTTGCCACGGTAGGGCTCTTGGCTGCTCTGCAATCACATGAGGAGGGCCTGCATGGCAGTTAATAAAAAAGTAAAAGTTTTCACGGACATGAATGTAAGCAATTGTTCGGATGTGTGGATGCTCGCATTGCGGATGTTTGTGATTACCGACGTTTGTTAATGCAAATGTTTACTTTAACGTTCATTTTCTGACAATCGCAATTGGCAGCGCTTGTAACTGCTAATCTTTATGTCCATGTGTCAGATGCTCATGACCGCTAACGCTCATGCAACGCATGTTTGTAAGTGCGAATGTCGACATTTCAGATATCAGTAACTTTGCCCGAAAAATTGATATTTAAGAAGTTAAGGTACTTTACTGTTCCCTCAGTTTCCATCAAACGCTCCGACACCGACTCCACGACACTTTCAAGGCGCGCTGACACCTCCCAGTCGCAGCCAGAGCTTAAATTGCATAGTATTGCTTTTTGCCTCTATTCTAGTATACTCTGCAGCATTCGCTCTGCAATGCAAAACACCCCAGTCTCTCCTGGTTTAGGAGCAGTACTGACTTACGAAGCCTTTATCCGATGAACGTGTTCGTCGGCAGCAGTGGCCAATGGAACCTGAAAACGCGAGTGTGTCACCTTATTCGTCCGGACGTCGAATTGAGCAGCGTCAGTTACCAGGGACCCAGCGATCCAGTGCGCTTCCGAGGCGGCCATTGCAGCGGGCCGAATAATCAACTGAATTAGTCCTGGATTACCTAGGGCCGACCTTGTCCATGACAAGCCAAGCTTGCCAAGTTTGCTTGAGCTTTCCAAGAGCGCCTACCGATGAAGTAGAACTCAGGCCCTTCAAGGTACCCTGAATAAAGACACTGCATGGCCATTTTCACAGGCTTGGCTGCGTAAAACTGGATTGTAGGCTGGTTATGGCCATGTCGTTTTCATGTGATTGCTAGACAACACCACGTGCCGATGGCACTCAGGTGCCCTTTTGGCTGTGATTGGCTTGTTTTTGTATCAGGAAGCTAATCGGCAGGAGCTTACCAGCTGCGCTAAGTAAGTGATCCAGAAGCAATTGCGGCATTGGACAATACGCAGTTCTTGGTAATGCCCACCAATCAGCATTAACGTATATAATATTTGTGCGAGCAGCTTCACTGCGGGCAAAGCCGCGGGCAGCGCGCCAGTTGAGCTCGTTTCCAAAGAAATCACTATCAGGGACTCGCTTGATCATTAACTCGGGCTCACGTCTGAACAGACGTTCGCTATGTTATATCCTACTGCGAAATATGTCATTCCAACGATCGTGATGCAGCGGCTTTCCAATCGGCTGTAAAGAAGCCGATTTTGACAAATGACAGTAACACCGTGTGTTTCATGCAACTGGTCTCTGCCTTGAACGGGCATTGCTGTGGCGTTATTGCAGGTCACGTGACACACGCCGCGCGCAGGAATATGCGGGATTGGCTCAAAATGTAAAACTCAATATTTGCAGTTGCGGAAAAATGATACACTGGTCAAAGCCAGGCTCAAATATCGGCCAACCACATCCATAGCAGCGAACTCTGTCTGCTCCACCCGAACTGCATGCGTTTTTGCCAATAGTTTTTCCACACTAACTTAAGGCGTCGATAACTGCAAGCCATTGATTTCACAGACACAAAAAGTCGTGTCCGTTCGCAGTTTCCCGCTAACCAGCTTAAGATGCTGAATTTGATGCATCGTACTGATCCACGATTGATGATAACCCGCTTCTAACTTACACATCGATCATGAAATCAGAAGTCGGCAAAACCATAATGCCATGCTAGACCGACAGCTGGTCTCATAGAAGTTGTAGTCAAAATATGAGACAATGCTACACAACAGCAGCCCGTGTGCCGTGCCATTGACGAACGTCACCGCAGTGCTCCATTCATCGCTAGCTGATGCCATGGCGAAGGGGACACTGAACAGCTGCAGTCTGCGCCCAAATTGCAGCTAATCGCTACAATCTGAGGCACAGAATACAGCGAAAATTCCCTGTATTCGCTAAGGCAGTCTGTTTACTCCACACAGTCGGCTTTGCAGTTGGCGGGCAAAGCCACATAGCTGGTGTCGAAGCTCCATGCAGCCGGCAAGCGGCACAGCATGGGTTAATATTTTGCTAAGCACCGTCTGTCGTAGTGGGATGGATGTGTAGCTAACTAACAATGCTGCACTTCTGCCGTTCGTGTTGGGCCCACACGCGCCGACAGCACACCTTGGGTCTGACTGTAGGACGGGACAGACCGTCACTGTCGCCACAGTGCGATTACGACAGACCGGGCAGCTCGTGTCCGTTGCACTCACTGGTTGCGACTGAACGACTATATGTCAAATTCGGTAGAATGGGCAGACGCGGCTGCACAAGCAGTAAGCAGTGGGCCGGCGCGAGTGCAACACTGCCTTCATTGATCATTGTACCCAGAGCCAGGACCTCACTGCATGACTACAATTCTTGCTCTGTGTAGTCAGCAAGAAAGCACCGCTGTTTCAAATACGTGTGCAGTCACATGCAGAACTGCACAACGAAATTTGCGTTCATTGCAGCTAGTTTATGGCAATACGCCACCCTAATAATTGCTAAGTACTGTAGTAAGGCGAGCCTACGCCGTAAAACTGCAGTCGGTGATCATTACAGAAGACAGCTTAGTATGCAATTCCAGTGCAGTAAATGACCAGCACAGTCCGCCGGCGCCGTAACAAATGTGCGGTACGATGGTCATTTTTCGCCATTCGTCTGGTGTCTAGCCAAGGTACATTGGTGACGTGTAACTCATCGGCGAAATCGGTCATGTGGCGCTGGTGACGGCGACGTCACCAATCACGTGACATCGGTGACGCGTGACTTCATCAGTCACGTGACAGTTGTCAAGTTTACGACTTGTGGGCAAGATTGACCAGGGCTAGTTATTGCTGCTTGATGTTTTCAGACCGAGAAAACTATATCTGGAGGCACCAGGCGGCTGGCTAAAGGCCACAGAAGATGGCGCCTCAAACTGTGTGCTACCATAACTTTGCTGGAAGCATTTATTAATAACCAACTAATCGTGAGCAAATGCATGCATGCTGCTATGATTGACTGTTACAGTAACTAATTTGTTGCAATCTGTTTAAACGATCTTCGTACCGATATACTTAATCCTCGACTAAACCTTTTTAGGTTGCAATGACGGACAGCAAATTATTGTCGGCACGACCTAAATAAATAAATAATATATATATATATATATATATATATATATATATATATATATATATATATATATGTGTGTGTGTGTGTGTGTGTGTGTGTGTACGTATATATATATATATTATATATATATATATATATATATATATATATATATATATATATATATATAAAGATAGACGCATACCTACATAGATAGACACACAGATATTGTGTGTGTGTGTGTGTGTGTGTACGTATATATATATATATATATATATATATATATAAAGATAGACGCATACCTACATAGATAGACACACAGATATATGCATATATGTATATTTATATTATAGATATATGTGTATATATAGGGCGCATTCACTCACCGTTTGTATACACAAGTACTTGACTTTTACTGATATGAGACGATGAATCCGCCCAAATTTCGTCCCACACTCAGTTTCCGTCCTGATCTGGAAGTCTATGCCGGCTTCGCAGCAAACGACGGCGGAGCTGCCTGAAAGCAGGAAGATTTTAAAAGGGACATGCTGTTGTTACGCTATTTGCGCTGTGCATGCTCGTGGGTGCGTAAGTTTGTACGCATGCACGGAAATGTATGTGGGTTGTCGATGAAAGTTTTTCGTCATGAAAGATTTCACTTCTAGGCGAGCGACTCAGATCGGCAGTCTGTGACTGTGGCGTCGGGTAGCTCGGAATGACTGTGGCGTCGGGTAGCTCGGAATGACTGTGCGTCAGGTAGCTCGGAAGGCTCCGGTGACCGGGACATGGAAGCTGAGAGGCCTGGACGAGCGGCGCGAGGCGGAAAGGCCCCCGAGAGCGGCAGCCCTCCAGATAATCTCAGCTCGCGCAGACGCCGCTAAAATTGCCTCCAAGCCGTCGACACAGCCGAGGCTTTCAATGCAGAAACTGCTGAAGTGGAATTCATCCCTCAGGCCGCACTTGGGACCTACGACGGCGTGGCGGGGATTGCGGACAGCGCACTCATACAGCCATCGACTATCTGCAGAGCGGCCTGAAAGGCCTCAAGTTCTTTTGTCTTCCCGAGCGTATTACCCTCAAGGCTTCTACGAGCTATTCACCCCGAGAATATGTACGTCCGGGTGTTTTGGTAATCGACGGTGCTTCAGTTTCGGAATCATTGTGAAAGGCTCAAGCTGTGGGGTTACTTCAAATACCAAGTCAACGTGAGCAAGCCAACGACATTTGTAAAACTTGAGACCGCCTTCCAACTTGAGACGGGACGCGCAGCCGTCGACAAGATCGACCGGACGGTCAGGCGGCTACAGCAGGTCCGACTGTCGTGCTTCTGTCGGACTGCCAGAGGGCTCATCTGGAGCGTCTTCCACAGAGTCTCGACTTGACGAATGCAAAATCACCGACTACCACTGTTGCTGGACGTGTTTTGAAATTGAACTAGCACTCTGATACCACAAACGCATCGGTTGTTCGACAAAACGCTTGCGAAAAACGCGTATCAATCTTAATTGGGCCATACCGTGTCTGAATATTTTTGGTTAAAAACGCACTTCGTTTCAACTGAAATAAAAATGGGTGAACTAGAGTCATAAGTGATGGCGGTTCAGGTACATCGAAACAGCCTTAAAGCTGAGTTCATGCATCGGATTTAAGAGGCTTGCATACATCAAACCACCGGTTTCAGTGCGGCCGGCCCTCCTCTCGCGGTCTGACCTGACCCGTGGTCATGCCGCGGCTCCTCGGCCCGTTGGGTCGACAGCCAGCCGTACTCGCCCGCACCCGCCCTCTGTTTACACGCGCCAATATTGACTCGCCGTGGGCGGAGCACTGCGGTGGGCAGGCTTTGGCTCCGCTTGGGACGGGCCGCCCCGTCGGCGCGGGGCCGGCAAGGCGACACCTGGGTACGTTGGCGCGTCGGGGCTTCGACGCTCCTCTTTCGGCCGCCACCCACCACAAGGGTCCCTGTTTTTCCTGTTTGTTTTGTTTCGTTTGTCCGGAGTTAAGCGTTGCGTTGCGACTTCATTATTCTTCGTTCACTGACACCTCTGCCCCCCCCCCCCCCATCCCCGCCCCAGGCTGGCTCTCAGCACGACTGGTACGTCCGCAGCCAGGTGCCCTCCAGCTGTGAGGCGCACACCGGAACCCTTCACCCCGGTACCTGGAGCCGGGAGAGAGGACGCCCTCGGTACCTGGAGCTGGACGAGAGGACGCCCTCGGTACCTGGAGCTGGACGAGAGGACGCCCTCGGTACCTGGAGCTGGACGAGAGGACGCCCTCGGTACCTAGAGCTGGACGGGAGGACGCCCTCGGTACCTGGAGCTGGACGAGAGGACGCCCTCGGTACCTAGAGCTGGACGAGAGGACGCGGCGCCCCAGCACGGCGGCTGCGGTGTGCGGCACTACACCCACAGCTCTGGATGCATATGGAGCACACAGAAACCATTGGCGTGGAATTGCTCTCAGGAGGATAATTGACCATGGTGTCGAACGAGCTGCTATTGTTTATAGGGCGAGGTGTGATCATTACGGCCTCTAAACGATGGGCTAATCACCCCCTCAGGCGCCACAACCGGCGTATCCTCATCTGCGTTGGTCCGGGTGCCGATCGCGAAATGTTTTACCTGTTGTTGGTAAAAAAGTGGAATACGAAATTTGTCTGGCAAACAGCCGAGTGAAAAGATCCAGGCATACAGAAGCACTGCATTCCTTAAAATCGCGATGGGCTACATGCAGCCTTCCTCAAGCACCTCCCGGTTCCAAAGTTCACCAGCGGTTGATCTATTTTTCGGTCTGGTGGGTGCTTAATGACAGATGCTTCCCATCTGGAAGTTCGCGTTCACAGCATATACACTTGGTGATGAGTTGCGCGATGCTAAATTAACCACGCGCGCCGTCAACCATGAAATGAAATGCGCTCCTATTTGCCAAACTACCAGCATGGTGATTAAGTGGGATGCGGCATATTGATATTCTCGGCAGCTCGCATAAAAAGGGGATGTTGAAACGGGGTCTGACATAACTAGGCAGAGGTCAAAGATAATGCGCTATACCACAATTTAAAAAACAGCGCCAAAACAAAGCAGACGTGTTAGACCTAGCCCGACCTAGCCAAACGATGTATTTTACACCATTTTAGCTCAACGGCCCAACAGCTGCCGTTTGCAACCCATCCGCGAGGTTTGTTGCTGGCGCGCTGAATTAAAGTCGACTAGAAAAATGCCTGTCTAATCGCAAGATGCAGAGTTCGCAAATGTATCCATGCTCAGCCAGGCTTTCGCTCGCTTAGCCCCAAATGAGTAGATATATTACATAAGTGAAAAGCGTGTTATGTTTTGGGCGCGAGCTGAGTCTACATTGTTGCTCGGGTTCCCTGTTTCCTGTAAGTTTCCTGCGGAATCTACAGGGCAAGTGGCACCATTTTCGACACCAAGTGAGAGTCAACACCGAGTCGGCACGTGCAGGGTATCAAAAGAGACAGCTGGGTAAGCGATTGAACGGGGAAATGGTTAAGAAGCAATCAGAAAAATGTCGTGCCGTATAAATACTGCAATAGCAAAATATCGTGTTGCGCGTGGGTAGTATGGACCTAAGTCCCATGACAATATTTTGATGAGATAAAGCTCATACAGGATCAAGGTTGCACGTGAGGAAATCAAGATCGCATGAGATAAAGAATGAAAGGATTACATCTGTTATGCCAAAACAAAGCAAAGGATAAAGGTCACGATGGCAGAAGCTCGCACATAAAAAAGAACTCCAACGGTGGGCAACCTCGCTCTTAAGCATGACATCGCACGAATACACAGCACATATACATGCCGAGCCCCAAACAACAGAGCTTTCACCCCGACTAGGATGTAGAGCTGAACGTGTGTCTGACCGGAGCTCGGAACTGGTAGGAGCTACAGCTGCAGTGGAGCCCCAAACAACAGAGTTTTCACCCCGATTAGGATGTAGAGCTGAACGTGTGTCTGACCGGAGCTCTGAACTGGTAGGAAATACAGCTGCAGTGGAGCCTCAAACAACAGAGCTTTCACCCCGACTAGGATGTAGAGCTGAACGTGTGTCTGACCGGGGCTCGGAACTGGTAGGAAATACAGCTGCAGTGGAGCCCCAAACAACAGAGCTTTCACCCCGACTAGGATGTAGAGCTGAACGTGTGTCTGGCCGAAGCTCGGAACTGGTAGGAGCTACAGCTGCAGTGTCCCTGGCACGTGACTGCGGAGCCTAGCTGAGGAGCCTAGCACTGACTGCGGAGCCTAGCATTTCGATCTTCACGTTCGGAGCCTTCGCGATGGGAACAGCATGACAGTGGTGCTACCCTCCAAAAAAATGTGACATACGTACTGGCTGGCATCGATAGATGCGTGAGATATGCACCAGCACAACATTTTCTTGACAAGGGATAAGGGGTTGATGGAATTCGCGGTGCTCACGAATACACCGAATCGTCAGATTTTGACCTTGAATTTAGCTCGACAGAGATTGATACAATAGGATCCGTCATTCCTTGTGAGTAGTTTCGCAAAGCCAGTGCTGCGGATGCAGATTTCGGTCACTATCTTGAAAAAGGCGAGGGAGATCTTAAGCCAGTACAACTGAATACGTAACTTCATTCAGAACGGCTGCTGCATTTTCTTAACGATCCTTTGGAACGACATCGTCCTGATTTCTCAGCGATCCGTCATCATGATCCTTTGCAGAAAGTACGTGTTTGGTGATTTTTGAGCATATGTTTGAGCTGGTCATAATTTCTGATGATATATTCTCAACAAGCCATGCGCCATTCGATGTCTTGCTTAGCGTATCCCGCACGCGGCTCTCTTCTAACAATTTTCTGCAAACGACTTTTGCCAATGACGACCCATTTACAGTAACCTTTTTCCAACACGGCACTTATAACACGAATAACTTCCGAACGGTCCGGCGTAGGCGAGCCAAACTTTGTGTAGCTGTAGGCAGTTAGATTGGTGATCTTCTGAAATAAGGAATGAGACATATGTTGCAAGGCTGCTGGCCTACGGCAGGTGAAAGTCATTTCATGGCTTCAGCGAATTTAATTCCTAGGGAATCGTTCAATGTGATGTGACGACGGAGTGACGTCATAAAGGTCAGGGCAGGTCTCTGACCTAAAATGACCCTGCCAGCCCTTTTCTCTTAGGAGCAAACAGCGTAACGTAGTTCCTGACGCTGATAATAAATTCAAATATTAAAACAGCCTCGAGGACCTTTAGTTCATTACCTTCGGAGTGTCCGTGTCCTCCCAATACAAATAGCCCGTCATGTCACTAGGTCAATCAGTTACGATCAGCGAACAAAAATATTTAGGACACAACACACCCTTAAGCTGGCGACTTACGAATGCGTCAAGGGGATTCTTGTCGCCGTAATCAAGACGCCATTGGCCTTCATCTAGTCAGCACACTCTTCCCCGGGTGAACCTTTAAAAATGCTTGCACTAAACGCACATTCTTCCTATGTTTGGCTTTCGTGACAAAATCAGTATTGGTGATATAAGGCCACCGACCTTGTTTGACCTATTAAAGGCCAGTCGACCAGAATCATACAAGACTGTTTTGGTTCGTGCGTTTGAATAAATATCAAGGATTACCCTAGGTGGCATGTTCCCAAAAAACAGATTTTGGTCTGAGTCATTTTAGGTCAGTGACCTATACTGGTCTTTAAGAAGTCCATGGCAGATGCATACCACGATTTTTGTTGTCAATATATTTAAAATGAGCACCAGAAGCTACCCCATACAGTACAAAAATACAGTACAGACAACCCCATACACTACCCCATACAGTACAGCCCCAGAGCACAAAAAAACAGACTCATTGGGCCTTGCTCTGACTTTCATACCTGACCCTGGGTAAATGCCATCTTTTAATTCAATTGTTGTGTTGTCTAAGAAACCGCCTCTGAGTTGCATAGAAATGTATGATTATGTATGCTCATGAGATGTATGCATCAAGATGCATGATGGATATCTTAACCTTCGTTGTCGCACCAGATTGAACACTTTCCCAGAAATTGTCTTCGCTGAACCCATGGCCTAATTTTGACTTACTATAGATCACTGACATCACAAAGAAAATATAGATTTTTGACCATAAGATCGTTAATATACTTTTTCAATTGCCTACATCCATGCAAAATTTAGCGAGGCTGCGCCGCGCCGTTCGGAAATAATGTCGGAAACATCTTTGGACGTCATATTGACCTCCCACCCGGGCGCGAGTTAATGCTATGTGGTGGCTAGATCACTTTGAATTAACACAAGCTTTCACCTGTCAGTGAAGTGTTATTCTGTGGGCGACGAAGTAAATAAACAAAAATACATGCTCGGAGTGCCAATCGTACATAAGGGCAATCCTACCAGGGCAGCGAGATCACGGAACTGGACGAGATCTACGAAACAGAATAACTTGCTTCGCATGGCACTGTCCCAACAACTGCAAGACAAGCAACGCTTTAGACACACACGCAAACTTAGCACTCTTGATGGTTGATCGGCTGAAAGACAAACAGTGGTAAGTGGTAGCTATTGCATTCCAATAGTCTGTACAGCGCGCAGGGAGAAGGAATTTTGTTCAGCACACGTGAATCATGAAGTATGCGTGCATGAACAGGTATGAACATGAAGCAGGTGCACCCGTGCTTTTGGAACAACCACTCGTCTCTGAAATCTCTCCCTGTAAACAGCAAGAGAGTCTTCTAGATGTAAGCGTCCACGCTTTTATGCTGGCCCGGGCGGAAATGCCGGACCTTGCGCGCATGGTTCCTGACAACCATGTACTCAAGGTAATGACGTCAACAGCAATACGAACGCCGCGCCTGGATCTGCCTGCATCTCAGCGCCATGGCGAGTACGATGCGGGAAGCCGTCCAGTGTTCGCTGGTGCCATGGCAGGCCAAGTAAGAGAACATCAGCTGCAAGGTCCTCGTGCTGTGCTGGTCAGCCCTTCGGGATTTCGTCATCCCGTTCCCGGAGCGTCTGCAGTTCGGTTTTATGTTGTTTTTTTGTGCCGGGATGCCGAAACGGACAGAGATTGGCCAGTCACACACAGACGTTCCAATCAGCCCGTTTGGTTAAATGCTTCGTGATATATTCAGGAGAGGAACGTTCAGTCAGTCGATGCAAGGTGGTAAATTAACCAGCAAATATTGGGCTAAGTCACTCCAGACTGCATTTCAGTGGCACTTCTTCAAGTCATGGCACGTCTACACTCCAGTATCACGCTCAAGTCATTCATCCACCACACATCGGGGGCTCTTGACCATAGTAGGCCAGTGGAATGCCACACCTTAACGGCGTTTTGTGGATAAAAAGCTACAAACCGGTGCATGACAACGGCCTACAGCCCCCACCTCTCCACACCAGTTAAGATAGGCTTATAGCATCCTAAAATGAAAAGGAGGAAAAGGAAGAATTGTCCATGGCAAACTTGTTTGGTTTAGGAGATTCATAAATAAGATGTTTAAGCTGTATCCAACTAATGAACACACAATGAGAACACAATGCTGGGTCACAATGCCTAAAGATGGCCAGGTAGTGCAGCGGAGGGCCATATTGTTTTTTTTCTACTGCTCATAAGAATGAAAGAATGAAGTTTAACCCTGACTCAAACTCATTAGCTGATCCAATAGGAACAAACTTGTTATCAGTTGACTTTTTGGAGACCAAACTATCCGCTGTCTTTTTTTTCGTCCTCCGGGTTCTGGCTAGCTCCTGCTCAGGGATGGTTGATCATCAGCAGATGTAAAGGTTCGGATACGACGCTTTAGAAACCGACCATATTTATCCACGAGCGAGAAAAGGCGACTTCAAAAGCCTCAGTGCCCTTCAGCACGCAATGCATGATTGGATCCGTTTACAGACCACAAAGAAAAGAATTGTAATGCTTCCAGCCTTTCAGCCACTACGGTTCGTTTATTTTCACAGGAACTTCAGACTTACATCCGGGTTTTGGAACTGATGGCAAAGAACGCCACCTCAGCGTATGTGCGATAGTGTGCTTGCCGTGCTGCCACTCAATCACAGACCTGTGTAAGCAAGCTAACCTTATACGGTTGACTCAGTCCCGATATTGCGAACATAATTTCACGTGTTTATGATATCGGCATTTAACACACACCCGGGGGTGATCGTTTGAATACCCTTCGCTCGGGAGGGGGGGGGGGGCACTTTGACCCCCTGAGGTCACAAAAACTAAGAAAGCTAGGGGCACCAAATTCGCGGGGCAGGCTGGTCTCCATGTTGCTTGCATGCACTACCTTGTATCAACATTTGAGATCCATAGGTCGTGAAATTCGTGTCAAATAAGGTCAAACTCTGTCGAACTCAATATTCTTTTCCTAAGTATCCTACGATTTCCTCATGCAGCCGCCTTGAATCTTAACATCTGTTCTTAGTAAAGGTCAGTAACGTTCAGATCCGATCAGTGACCTTGTTTGACCATTATAATATTATAATGACCAAAAACCTATGAAAATGTTTTTTATGTTTAAATTTTGATTAGCGCTAAGAATTACGCTAATCGCTACGTTCCTAAAAACAAAGCGTTGATGTTGGTTATTTATGGTCAGTGACCTACTCTGACCTTTACAAAGTCCATTGAAGATGTCTATTGCGGTCCCTGTTATCAAGAAATCCGAAACATGCATCAGAAACTGTCTCCGCTGACAGTCACGGTCCGCATTAGACGTGCCATAGGTCAGCGACCTTACAAGGCACATTTGATTGTTTGTGTAAAGATGCTTGCAACTTAATTACATACCGCTGCGCAAAATTTTACGCTGCTACATCGCGCCGTTTGAAACTTATTTTGTAAAAACCATCGGGACGGGGTCAAAGTTCCCCGACCCGGTTGCTTGGTGACCTGGTAACACAACAAAGGAACAGCATTATGTGTGAATAAACAATGCATTTGTCAGCCTAACTAGCTTTGTGCCAAATCATTTGAGTCATTTCTAACCAAAACTGCGAAAATATGCCCATTTACGTATAAGCATACATTGTATGTGCTAACGTTTTTCATTTTGCATTTTTTGCGTTCTTTCCAAAAACTTTTAAGCTCATGAGAACTTTTTCCGTGAAATGCTGATTTCAAAAGCTCATGTATTCGTATCACAAGACAATGTTTATTGATATAATGTTGCCTTATGACGTCATTTGTGGAAATGTTAGCTAGGTTGGTGCGGTAGGTCCGAAGATACGACCTCTTGCGACGCGATAAACCACGATAGCAGGGTAGCTCCGTTCGTGAGTAGGCCCGCCGCACAAGCTCAGTTGGTTAGAGCGCCTGCCTTCTGGTCCGCCTACCCGCGGCGGAGTGGCTTCGTGTCGCTATAGGCGCTTGCTATTAGTCCTTGACAGGGATGTCGTGCTTTTGGTGGCAATGGCTGGGCTGAACGTTAGTTTAACGACGTCAAACGTGGTTAAACGTAGTCTAAACGAAGTCAAAGAGTGGGACAAACCATGTCAAGCAGTGCGGGGCGGCATTTTGCCACATGATTCTACCGTTGGACTGGTGTTGCACGATCGGGCGGTAGGTGTCAAGGCTCACACAACAAGCGCTTTGTCGGCTCTTCGTCGAACGACGTCCTCATTTGCTTGCAGTTCCTCTGCAGCTTTCAGCAGGGCTGGGTCCAGGGACGGTCTACAAGGTCTGCTTCTGCTCTTCCCGATACCGGCTTTAAGTTGCTCTTTGATATCGGGGCTTACTTTTTTCTTCTCCTTTGAATGAAGTGACGGTGACTTTCATCTTCCCCTGTGACTGAAGTTACTGTGACTGTTATCCTCTCCTGAGACTGAAGTGAATGTAGCTATGATCTGTTCCTGTGAGTGACTATGGCTATTATCCTCTCCTGTGATCACAAAACGTCGCCCCCCCAAACACACACACACACACACACACACACACACACACACACACACACACACACACACACACACACACACACACACACACACACACACACACACACACACACGCACACACACACACACACACGCACACACACACCACACACACACACACACACACACACACACACACACACACACACACACACACACACACACACACACACACACACACACACACACACACACACACACACACACACACACACACACACACGCACACACGCACACACACACACATAACACAAAATCCACCTGACTCGCCAAATGCTCAACAGGTGCAACGCCGCTGGCGCCTGCTGTTTCTATGCTACCCGAACCGAGGCTTTGGTGTCGCCCGATCATATGCCCTGATGCCTGCAATTCACTACATTCAGGCGCGCTTTGGGAGCATCTGCTGCTGTTGAGACGGCCGGTGTGACGATGAAGACTTCGGCGCTCCAACCGATTCATATAGTTTGGGTTTATGATTATACACCCGACATCCTATTGTTTTCATGTCCCGCAACGCCTGTACCCGACGTGCAAAAGCTTTTTTAAGGGTGAATGGCTTCTTCTGGAGGTGAGAAAAGGCCTGGAAAACGCCCTGAGGGCTTGCTGCCTCATCATCGCCGTGCTGCTGCATGTCCCCTGCTTAATGGTGTTTGTCATACCAGGAGCTGAACGACTACCTGGGGTCAGCGATAGAACACTGAACCGGGAAGATATCGACGGGCTTCTTGGTGAGGGGCGGTGCGCGGGGATAGCGCAGTAACTATTGTAACAAGTGACGCGGTCATGAGCATCCACTGAAGCGTTACTTGAGCGTGATTTACCTATGCTCAGCCGCTGTCTTACACTGTTTTGCCTGTAGTGCCTGCCTGCTTGCCTGCAACTGTGTTGGTCTAGCTGTCTTTCGGCTTACACTGTTTCCTAGACAGCAGACAGTCTCGCTTCAGATGAAGTCCCTGTAATGAGACAAGAAATTTTGGGAATCACAACATGAGCCCGCAAAAACTTTCGTGTTTTATTGTTTCCGCTCCTCGATATCTAGCTGCAGTAACATAATTTATGAGCAAAGATACCCCGTCCTGGCAGAGTTGCGTGCCACACATAGCGTTCCGCTCTGCAGCGGCGAACTTCTGAACGGACATTATAGTTCTTCCGAGAGAACATGTCTATGTATGCATCATAGTCTCCTTTAGACATACGTCGCGTATTCAACGCATTATTTTAAATCCGTCTGATTTAAAACACATCAAGCTGCTACGAGTTGTAGCCTCACAATGAATACGAGCCGAAAACAAACGGCACATATCGATCTAAAAAGCTGCAACAGCATGGTTGGTAATGCATGGTGGCGCAAGTTTGGTGGTTAATAAGCAAGCTTGAACTGTGACTTTCGATTTGACCTTGATGTCGTACATTAAAGTACATACAGTAAAAATAACTGTAGGAATTGGCTTCCTGTCATTGAAAAAGCCCATGAAACGATATGACACGATCGTCCAAGTCGTCTATGTAATACTTTTTAAACTTACCAAAATTGAAGATGACGGAAGCCGCCATTTTCAATTCTGAGAAATGTGCAAAGTTGCACAAGAAGCAGCCAACGCTCTTAGCTACGTAAAACTAATTAAATAAACAAAATCATCAAAATTTCACGATGGCGTACCTGGCATGGTCTCATATAACAAGCGTGAAAATGGCATCTCGACTGCATGTACCCATCCAAGTGAAAAGCGTCTTCTAAAGTGCATGCGTTGCGTATGTGGCACATGGTTATATCATTGCACGCATGCAATAGTATGCAAAACATGCAGCTTTTGTGAGTGGTACCCCTACAATGAATTAGGGAAGCTACCAGACACATTTGAGTATTCCAACAATAACAAGGATTCATCTGTGGGTTTGAATGGACCGGATCAGAAATTTTCACCTAGACATTGATTTTGACTGGATCGGATATTTGTATTTGCCAGTTAAGAACGGAATGACATCCAAGAGCCATAAATTGCCATGAAATGATGCCTGAAATGCCCAATAGAGATATCCACAAAGAAAAGAACATTTCAACTAATAAAATATAGCAGTTTCTGTTCAAAGCAATGCAAACCAGGCTACAACGTACCTAACTTAACCACATATTAAAGAAGAAAAATCTTCGGATGAACAGATGACATTGACAACTTAATATGCATGAGTGATAATGATATATGGTGTTCTGGAAAACTAAACTAACTTGAATGTAAGATAATCTACTAAAGAAACTTATATCATGGCTATTATTCCTCTTGTCTTGACAACAATCCCATTTAACCCAAATGAGTGGCATTGCATTTCAGAGTTGAAAAAATGGAAATGTGCATGCTTTGCTGGCAAAAAGCACACAGCAATGTTTTGGCATCCAAGCCCCCCGTCCGAGAAAATAAAAAAAAGATTAACTCCATCGCAACACCGCAGTTTTGGTGCACTAGCCAGTAAACCAATTGGATGATTTTAGCACCAGCTTCGAAAGAATCATGCTGCTTGAACCCATCCATTTCCCAGTGTCCGCTAGCACGAAATTGATTCATCCTCACAGGCTATCTTTTTATCTACTCCTTCCAGTTAATGTAAAGAGCGAGCGGTTCTTGATGAGCTTATTGATGACTATGATTACTCTCAAAGAATGGGCATGTTATCCTGTACAGCCAGGCACCAACTGTAACTTTATCACCCAGGAGTTAGCTGCTTGATGTAAGCTGGATTTTCTTTGCACCAGCAAAAAATTTCAGCATGAGGTAGGCACTTATTGGTTTGTGTTAAGTCTATTCTGCACCCACGTACCTAGCCCATACAGAAATTTGAGATCCACAATGCATTTGCATACATCGGATTATCCTGTGATGACTTAGAAGGCACAATATTTTACATAGAAATCCAGGAAATGCACGTGGGTGAACATGCCAACCAAGATCGTCCATTCATACCTCAACTAAAGATTTGGTAAGAATTGGAATAGCATGTGCAATCGTCATAGCCCTAGAAAGTGACTAGTATCTATATGAAGTGTCAAACCGCCAGCGGTGATGACAGATGTCAGATATGTCAGATAACAGGCGACATGCAACCAAGTCTTGTACCATTTTTTTGTGAATATGGGAAGACTCTATACAAGACTAATGGGATTTCTACTTATTCAGGAAAGGGTCTCAGTAACCTAAAACAGGGCCTTCTGGTGTAAAAAGGAGCCTGCTGGTCTAGAACTGGATTCTTCCGATTCAGAAATGGACTCCAAATCCAGCCAAAGGCCCCCGTTATCGCAAACCAGGGAGTCCTGCTGCGAAACCACGGCTACAGTGTCTTCTAGTGTCTGAAACTCATTTCCACTTGGATAGGGGGCGGAACGCTGATATCACTATTCAAATGGACGCGAATACAGTTACGTTGTTGCCGACAACTTTCGTGGCGTAGTTTGAACATGCACACTCGCAAATCTCAGCAACAAAAACCTTAATGTCAGGCGTTGCAGTCTCCATAGGCCGCCCGGTTAGGTTAGCGGTTCATGCTGAGCTGTGGCGAACGGGTAGACGAAAATGATGACGCATCTTAAAGAAACACATTCGCACGCTTTAGGGCATCAGATCTTACATTTAGAAGATAGTCCGAGCGTATATTTCACTTGTGCGATTAATGTATTAATAAAAAAAAAAACGGATTGGCCTTTACATCACCGCTAAGCGGTGCCGGAATCTGGTTGTGGAACTGGAAGGGTAAAGGTAGAAGCTCCATTTTTCATATTGCTGTTACTGCTTATCTGTCGAGAGGACAGCCTCAGAGTTGTAAAAGGCTATGCCCAGTCTGAGCTTTGAATGACACGAATCTATATAGAAGGACGTTCGTAACCATCATTTCAGGACGATGGTTTTCGCGCGCACGGTGTCACCTGTAGTAGCCAACACCGTTCGATTTCACGAAAGCTGCAACTCAGGCTATCGCTCTCTCTGCTCCCGAGATTGCGGGCGCGCAAACTCAAACCTTTTGATGTAATTTGCTTCACTAGTCGATTCTGCAAAAGAATGAATGTGCTCAGGCAAACATGGCATGAGCTTGTTTGTTTTTAAACTCATTTCGGCCCACTCTTTTCGATACTAATGAGACCACTTATTTCTTTCTGGGCAAGGGACCCACTTGAGTAGAGCACAAGGAGCACACAACTGCTCCCGGTAAAGGGCTGAAGTGTCAATCCGTCCAACCGCGAGGTGCTTTCCGGCTGCTATTCTGGCGACGCGGGCGGAGTCCTTTGGTCGATCCCGAGGCCCTTAGAG
This sequence comes from Pollicipes pollicipes, assembly GCF_011947565.3. Taxonomy (NCBI): domain Eukaryota; kingdom Metazoa; phylum Arthropoda; class Thecostraca; order Pollicipedomorpha; family Pollicipedidae; genus Pollicipes; species Pollicipes pollicipes. The sequence goes on from NW_023596576.1 coordinate 14,851,111, forward strand.
GGATAGATCATATCATATTGTTCCCTTTCCTGACGCGGGAGGCCTTCTGACCCTTGCAGTTGGCCTTGGATATAGGAACCCTAACTGACGCAACATCATCCCTGATTCCCGCATGTGGTCCGGTAGTTGTCACATAGACTCCAGTGCTAAAATTGGGTTGAAAGGCCCACAATTTGGCACTGTGGGCCCTGACTCACAGAACCCTTTCATGATCTTAATGTGAATACTCATCGAAGTTCTCAGGTTACCTGTCATTGTCAGAGGACCCGACCAGCGCGAGACGCCCCCTGTCATTCGGGACTCCATCCTCGTCCCTGCTGAGCAAATGTTTCCCTGACTGACTCGAGGCCCCTTGTTGACACATATGCCGTCAGCGACTGTGGGCCACTGACCGATGCAGGAGCCCCGCCTTTTGTAGGGGTCCCGAACAACATAAGTGGCAGCCCGGACGTGTCCTTATTTGGGAAATGGGTGCCCCAGGGCTCAGACCGACACGGAGCCGGCTGTTGGTGTTGGCGATCTCTGGCCGAAACAAAGAAACGTTCTGTTTCAGGTGTTCCCGATCGGAGGAAAAGGCCGTCTGGCTGGCATTTAAGATCATCGTCCTACGGCGGATATTCTTAATGTGTCCCACAGCCCTTTGGGCCCTTCAGCCATCTAATAAGGCCTTCGATCTTTGGTCCCGAGAGACACGTCGGTCCCTCTTCGGGCCCCTCCAAACACCGCTCCTGGTCGACTCGGGCCACCGGCGGCCACCAAAACCCCGTTCGGCACTGTGGCCCCAAACCGACACAGGAACTCCTCATCATTGTGTCAGGGACCCCGAACATTTCAAATCGCGGGACCCGGCCTCGTTCCTAATTGGGAAATGGGCCTCAGGGTTCAGACTGACAGGGAGGCAACTGTTTGGTGTTCGTTGTCTGACCGACCCAGATACCCACATTGTTTCAGGGTGTCTACCAGCGGTCTAAGAGAACCTCTGGCTGATATCTCAGGTTACGACCCTACGAAACTGGATTCTTTAGGTAGCCTGCAGCCAGTTTTTCGGTCCCTATGCCCTCCAAACGTCCCTCGATCGTCGGTTCCGTTAGGCCTCCCGGGCCGCTTTTCGGGCCTTTTCGAACATAGCCTTTGGTAGGCTCAGGGCCCCTTCGAGCAGGGCCCTCTGTTAGGCGCTATAAGCCCTTGAAATATGCAGAGGACCCGATTAGTGCAAAGCACTGGCCACCATTTTGTAGCTGATTGGAAAGTGGGTCCTCAGGCCCATACCGGGACGGAGCCGACTATGCGTTGCTGGTGGTACTTGACCGGCATATAGACCCATATGGTCTCAGAGTGTCCCCGATCGGCGCAAAGGGCCCTTCGGCAGGTATTTGAGGACCCGTTCCGAAAGACCGGGGTTCCCGAAAAAGACTCCGACCAGCCCTTCATGCCCTCAGACCACCCAATCGCGCCCTTGATCGTCGGACCCAGTGGAACCTCCAGGCTCTTCGGGCCTCCTCGAAAACTGCCTCCGGCCGAATCGGTGCCGTTTGCCAATAGGGGCCTGCATAATGCGCTGTGGGGCCCTGATAGACCCTGGGGGCCCGACCAATGTAAATCGCTGGCTCTGGCTCTGTCGCTGCTTGCGAAATGGGCCCTCAAGTCCATTCTGCCACCGTGCCGGCCGTGAGTTACTGCCGCTTCCTGACCAACATTTAAACCCATATCGGCTCAGGGCGGGGGGGGGGGGCTGATCAGCCTGCATGGCCCTCTGGTTGACATGAGAGCGCAGGTCCTGAGGGTCGGCGCCCCGAATACGACATTCGGCCGTCCTTTTCGGCAGTTTAAAGAATATCAAAGCGGGCCCTTAATCGTAGGCCCCGGGGGGGGGGAAGGGGGCCGGAGGGCCCCTCGGAACCTACGGCGGAGGGGAACGTGCTTCTTGTGACCCCTCCCCTCTGCCTGGGCTTCTGATTGGTGTACTAGATTCTTGGTACCCAAACACATGACTATTAATATCTTGCATATTTGCATCAAATAGTATCCTTTAGGTACCTGATGTTTCTGTCATGCTTATTCCTTCATATGTTGAACCAGTCAATTGTTTACAAGTTCTGCAAAGGATATCGCCTGGATTCGAAAAAAGAACGATTGACTGCGATACGTGGAAGCTTTTAAAAGTATAGGATGGCCGTGATAAAAGATGATGCATGTTTTCACCCAATAGTAACAAGCATGTTTGTGGCATAATCATGGCTGTGGTAGCTATGTAACATGATCAGCGACAGCGGTAGTCATCAGTGATGCCTTGCTAGGGTTTACTAATGTGTTGTTCGGTGAATGACGTCCCTCTTCTAAGCTTTTCACAAAAAGGTAACTCATGAACTTAGCAGGGAAGGTCATTTCTCCGCAGAAAAACAACTTTTTTAGCATTCATTTTAGCATTCACATAGCATAGCATTGTTTTAGCATTCAACATCGAGGAAGCTTATTCAAGAGGCCGAAATCCGGGGAGAAATGTTTTACGGGTAGGCGAGATCAATATTTTTCGGCTGGTGCCTCCTCTCCCTAGCCGATTTTAGAAAACAACACTTCTGGTTGGAGCAAACAGCATTTGGTTGCTTTCTCTTCTTAAAGCCTTGATCATTGCCCCAGTAGAACCATTTCCCACTTCCAGGCTAACTCACCGCCCTCTGTCTACTGAAGAACCATGTTCAAAGTATGATAGTCGTGATAGTTAAGGAATCTTTGTTTTGCATAGATAAGACAGAACCAATAACCTTATTCTTCGGTGAAAAGCCAGGCGAATGGAGAAAAACCAGGAGATGGGTTGATATTTCGATAACATGCCTGTATCGAAACAATAGCAGAAGACACCCTGATGCACACTTGTGCCATTGATTCGATAAAGGCATGTTGCCGAAATATCAACCCATTTGTATCTCCATTCTCCTGGTTTTTCTCCGAGGAATAACTCTTTTCATGCTGCTCTTTTACGCGAAAAATGTTCCTTGCAAATGCACAACGTTATGTTTGTTCTATCTTAATTGGATTGTATGAAAAGTGTGGAAGTAGACAATGCGCCTCAGGTACCAACTGGCCTTTAGGAGCTTCTCTCAGCCTAGCTGTAAAGAGTACACCACACACCAACGAAACCACGTTGCTACGATTTTTTATCAAGGGAACTCCCAATTCTTTTGGGGGAAAAGGGCAAAAGCATATTCTTGCCCCTTTAGTCTACGATCGGTGACAAAAGCAAACACTTTTGCGAGCCGATTGGTGACAAAATTTCGAGACTTGAAACAAATGACAACAGGCCAAACCATGTTAAAACAGATCCTCCCCAGTAAGACGAAACCCAAAATTCAGCACTGGTTTGTACCCGCTAACGCTTGCAGCGTGAGCTTGCGTAAAGCGGACGTAGAAACGTGACCTTTTGCTTTATGAGCAGCTTGAGCCACAAGATACTGCCAAACGTGATAGCTTTAATCGGGATAGCTTTTAGCGGGTGATGTAAATATCTTGCAAACTATACTTTATCAGTGCTGACGTCACAGATCAGTGGTGGCACATTGTTTTTTCCAACATTAATCAGATCAGTGCATTTCGCAGAATTTTTCAACCGATATTCACTTCACGTAGTACAGAGCGGAAAGTACCAAATAGCTAGGTGTATTACTAGTCGTAAAAGTCGTGGCGGGCCACAGCATCTTGCGACAAACGTGATCAGATTACTATGCGGCGTTTTAAAGCGGCGCGCCATCTGAGACAGATAGCCTCGAACGCTCGCCACGCGGCAATAAATTGGGCTCAGTGCAAGGTTGTGGATTGCCGTTGAGCATGATCATGTCGTGAGAAGCTGATTAGCTTGAAGAACGCAGCCAATCGTTAGGTTTTTAATGCGCTGTGCGGCTTTTCTAAGAATGTACCGTGGAGGGCGTCCCTGGTAATAGCGTTAAAAACTTAGCGTTTTGGCCGGCGGACAGGCGGAAGATGAAAGGTTTGTTTTTAACTGCCGTTTTAATGTATATAGAGCTCAATGAGTGCGCTAGAGGTGTTCAAAAATTTGCTTGCATCTGCCGACACCATTATTACGTGGGGTTTGTGCCACTTAATTGGGGTCATGTTAGGCAGCACAAGGGCTGTAGCAGTGATACTAGTGAATGCGACGATAGCGAAGGTCGCCAACGCCTCTAGCTAATGAATGAGAGGCGAGTCGGAAACTGCGTTTTTGGTCAGGGGGCATAGTCAACCCCAAAATGAATAGAGTTCCATGCCTATAGGCTGGTTATGTTAAGTATGCCTTTCTCTGATCACTTTATCAGGTAAATCTTAGCACGCGCCCGGATGGCCGGCTAGACACCCTTCGCCCCAGTGGGGGTTCAATTTGACCCCCTTCCCTGAGATCTCGGCAAATAAAAAAGCTAGAAACACCAAATTTACAGGGTGTTTTGATCTGTACGTGAACTCACTTAGGCCAAAGTTTGAGCTTCCTAGGTTATGACCTTCAGGTCAAATAAGGTCAAACAAGGTCAAATTACATGTTGGTCTCTAAAGCGCCCCCAGAAGCTAAGCAGTTGATTCTAAGCAAAAGGTTACAAGCCTTTTTTAGGTCAGTGACTTGTTTGACCTCTTGAAGGTCATGGTGACTAAAATCATACAAGACTGCTCTGAGTTTTCCATTCGAATAAGCGACAAAGATTACGTTAGGCAGTAAGTTCCTAAAAAAAAATGTCGACCTGGGTCATCTTATGTTAATGACTTGTTCCGACCTTTAAGAAGTCAATGAAAGATGTATAATGCGGTTTCTGCTGTCAATAAATTCGAAATGAGCACCACAAACTATCCCTAACAGCAAGTCCTAGAGAATTAAGTCAGGTTAGTTTGACCTTGGTCTGACCTTCATACCTGACCTTAGGTCAACGTAATTTGCTCATTCAATATTCGTGGCGCCTAAGAAAGCATATCAGAGATGTATGGCTTCGTCAAACACTCCGTTATTGTACCAGATTGGACGATTCCCTACAAATTGCCTTCGCTGAAACCATGGCCTGACTTTGACCTGTCATAGGTCAGCGACCTTACAAGTCGCACAAAATTTCTTGTGTCGGATGATTTGCTTTTCAATTGCCTACATCTATGTAAAATTTGGCGGGGCTACGCCGGGCCGTTCGGAAGCCATTCTGGAAAAACCTTCGGGCGGGTCAATTTTGACCCAAGCGCGTGTTAGCCATCATTAAGTGTTCGATCACCAGCAAATGATACTTTAATGCAAATGGGCTATCGAAGCGAAGATGTTTGATGGATTTGCCGCATTGCATTTCATTTGTAGTTGTGTGGTTTGGACGACAGTAAGACGGTTTCAAATCCCGCCGGTGCCAGAAAAAGCACTTTTTCACCGCTGGGTGATCTGGTCGTCTTATCTATTCAGGAGGCGTACAAGGTGAGCGTCGTTCTGTGCTTGTGATCTTGGACATGTATATATGTTGCGCCAGACCTGGAGTCTAAAGGCATCAGATAAAGCGCTCAGGTTTTTAGGTTTTTGCAATCAGAAGCGATGTTTGCCCCTAAGATGTGACGGTGCTTATGAATTGTCCAACATGATAGTGACGTGATTCATGATGTGATGAGCCTTCTTTGTTTTGGGCTCATGCAAAATTTATTCCAGCCGGCAACAAGCTGTTTTAAGTATCTCAGCACCCACTGGCTAGGGTAAATTACCACACACTTTTCCCCACTGAAATCAAGAACTACCAAAAACTTCAGATATTCACTTCAACGCAATCTGCCGTTGAAACTTAAAAACCTTTATATGGGAGAAGATTGGCACGGATTCGTTCCATATTTTGCTCCTAGGTCGGATTGGATCCGGTCGGACTAAGAAATTTGGGAAAAGCGGATTGGTGGGCAGACTGCATCCGGACTAGCTGGACTGGACTTCACCGGATCCTGATAAACCAATCCGTGAAGAGCCTGAGAAACCAATCTGTGAAGAGCCTGAGCAACCAATCCGTGAAGAGCTCTGTCGCTAAGTGTTGGATCTTACGGTAAACTTGGATATATGGTGCTGATGTTTCAACTACCACTCTATTTCATAGGGATAACAATGCTTGCTGAGGTTTTGAAGGCTTATTTTATTCCTTAACAACATTTTGCGATAGCTGAAAATTACGGCATACAAGGTAGAGTTTCAGTTATGTTGGAAATTACAATATCGCCATATACGCCATATCGAGTCATGCCTGCGGCTAACCATATCTAAACAATACGCACAAAAGCGGTAGGAAAGTGCGTATTTTGGGGAATAAAAAGGTCACACAAACGTGTTGGGGTATGATAGTTGCCGGTGTATGAAGTGCATCGATGTACTGGCAGTTGATTCCATTTCCACAAAAGTACCTGAGATCAGATCTTAGAGGATACGAGACCTCGGAAACAATTTCAGGTATATTTGGTCGTGTCGCCCATTGCCAAACACCGCCCCCCAGTTTGAAGCATGCCGTCGTGGAACGTCGTTAACGAACGTGACACAGGTGACCCAATAGGCCACTCATCTTATCATTCATTTAGTGGAAGTGCACATTTGACAACGTAGAACCCCGGATAGCGCGTGCATGCACCACGAACACGAGATACATCTATAGAAGTGCAATCTCCTTGTCTGCAGTCGGATATATGCGAGAGTGCTTATACTAAGTGTGTTTAGGCTGGGGTTCAAGCTTTGCGTCGAGGACTAGGCAGGAGTATGAAACGGGTGCCCGTGAGTGCAACCTGCGCAATTTGAGGGAGGGTTCTTGGTTGTTGCTGTGTGCTGCCTGTGACGTAAGATGTAAGCACGATTCAAGAGTTCCTGCGCTTTAGAGTATTTCTTTGTGTCTTACGCAGTTAATGCGATATCATATGACGAGCCTTTCTTTGCACGCTGTGACGACTCGGCAGAAATACAGATCATGCGAGGATCCGAATAAGGAAATTGGCAACTCTGGTGATGCTCATGTTTCCAGAGATAGAGAGAGAGAGAGAGAGAGAGAGAGAGAGAGAGAGAGAGAGAGAGAGAGAGAGAGAGGCGCACACATTGCACTTTGAAAACCAGCTTAGTGGCACCGGGTGACATACTTTTGATACATTATCGTTGAAAAGCATCACTTAGTGAAACCATTGTTTCATAGCAAACAAAGCCAAATTCAATATGTGCGCTGAAATCATTACATAAATCTTATTTTCCGCATTCACTGCCACCAGCGCTCACATTTTACGCGCATTGCCCAATATCAGCACAAGCGTCTACACTCCCGCTGTTCAGCGTGGTCTGGTATGGAAGTCGAGGCGATTCGTGTTTTTGAGCGGGGGACGCTGCTGATCGGAAATCTGTTGGCCATCGAAACCGACTAGCACTGGACGCTGTGGTACAAAAAAGCCTGTCGGATAGCTAAACTGACCAGAACTGGACGCTGCAGTAAGAAAAAACCTATGGGCCAGCTAAACTGACCAGCACTGGACGCTGTGGTATGAAAAAAACCTGTCGAACAGCTAAACCGAACAGCACTGGAAGCTGTGGTACAAAAGACCTGTCGGACAGCTAAGCTGACCAGCACTGGATGCTGTGGTATGAAAACCTGTGGACCGACTAAACTGACCAGCACTGAATGCTGTGGTGGGAAAAACAGTCGGGCAGCTTAACTGGCCAGCGCTGGACGCGGCTTTGTGACGACATGAACAAATGCAAAATAAAATAAAACGACAAAAATGCTCCTGATGCTTAAAGCAAGTATGAATAGCAGGAGCTAACACTTGGTATGCGGCATCCATTCAGTTCTTTTTTCATCAAAGCTGGAACTGCCTGCTTGAATAAATAGTCAATAGATTATTACAAATAACATCAGGCAGCAAGTCCCATCGATCCTCCCAAACCAAATGCACTAAGATCCTTCTGCAGCTATTTCCAGATCATTCACGTTTTACGAGAATGACCGTTTAGACTATCTTAACTAGATATGTCCGATTGGCGCAAGTATTTTGGCTCTCGTGTCACAGATTTTGTGCTTCGCTAGTCGCACAAACCAATAATTTAATAGCGTTCTATTGCAGATCGCAAAGAAACAACACCAGGTTTGTCATACAAGTAAAGTCATACGAAACGTCGTCACAGCGTGCACGCTGTCTGAGTCAAGCAGCAAATTTTAGCTCATTTTATCAATGTCTGTTCTGCCAGAGCACTCACGCTGTGCTTTGCGTTTCACTGTCTTTTGATGATGACGTATAGTTTTCTAAATGTTTCATGTTTTTGAAAGATTCATCCATGTGACTTAGTTTTGTCCGTGTGCCGAACTTTGTAGGCTTGCGGTAAAGTTCTAGCGGAATCGTAAGTTGCGGCTGGAAACACAGAAGATATAATTAACGAATTTATAAAGTAACATGAAGATTGCTCTGTATCGCAAACAAAATCTGACCAATTGGTGGCGTAAGCCATAGGTATTATTTGCTTCGTAACAGGCTTGTCTTTTACTTTCCAAAGAGATTCTTCATGTAGTTTGGCATTCAGTTGAAATTCTTCCTATATGAGATACAATGAAATCAATATACGCTCTGAGCGATGCATTTTAGGTGTGCACGCTTGTGATTGCGATTGTCTTTTTCACGCCGAGCCCCCAGCTGCATATGGACACCCCGTGTCGGGCGCAAAATGTAGCATCAAGCGCAAATCTCCGACTTTTCTCTCCGAAGCCGAGTCAATCAATACACTTGAACTGTAATCTTCGCGCGGAACTCCCGCATTGACAGGCTGCTGAAACATTCGCAGGTTGGCGCGCCGTCGTAACCGTCGGCAGGCACGCACCTGACGACTCGCCTGCGCGGGCGACTGTCGGCGGTGATGGCGGTCCCGAGGGGGCCCGTGATTGGGCGTTAATTACCTGCGCAGCGGGGAGGAACTGACCCGTCTGCCGCGGCTGGCAGCACCATGTCCGGGAGGGGAGGGGAGGCGAGGCGAGGCGAGGGGAGGGCGGATTCGTTACTCAGACTCACGCAAGCCCGGCAGCTATCGACTCCACACTCCCACGCCGTTTGTGTGAAGCTGAGGTTTGTGTTGGGGCTGAGGTCGCGCCCCTGGCACCCGCCATCCTCTCGGCGATGGGAGTGGTCACGTGGACGAGAGACGCCGTCACCCGCTGAGAAAAGGATGAGTCACGTGCGCATGCTCCTGTCCAATCACCAGCGCCACGTGTGGAGTGTATTTAATGGTTGTGGCACACGTGGCCGGGGGCGTGAGCTACTGTCGGCAACGTGATCAAGGCAGCTGAAGCGGTGCGTATGTGCTGGAGCGGACAAACGAGCTGGCTTATTAGGACAGTTTTCTCGGAGGTCAAGGATATATCCAATACCAATGAAATGGAGCTTCGAGACACTGCTTTGTTTTTCTGTTATTTTTCAGGCATATTTCCAATCAGGACCAACAAAACATTTGCATACATGACGGCTGCTTAAAAATTTTAAGAGTTAAAATTCCGCCTGCACGACACAGCGTCAAGTGTGAGGTTGTGTTTGTTGTCGAAAGTTGTTATGTTTGAATTCTGTTAACCCTTGCTTTGATTCGCAGTTTTTCATGGCGCCAACTGAGAGGAGAGGTCGATGCAAACTCCCCGGGCGTTTCAGCACTAATAGAGAGAGAGAGAGAGAGAGAGAGAGAGAGAGAGAGAGGAGAGAGAGAGAGAGAGAGAGAGAGAGAGAGAGAGAGAGAGAGAGAGGAGAGAGAGAGAGAGAAGAGAGAGAGAGAGAGAGAGAGAGAGAGATAGAAGGAGAGAGGAGAGAGAGAGAGAGAGAGAGGAGAGAGAGAGAAGGAGAGAGAGAGAGAGAGAGAGTGAGAGAGGAGAGAGAGAGAGAGAGGGAGGGGAGAAGAGGGAGAGAGAGAGAGGGAGATAGATGTAGTACAAGAGGGAGAGAGAGGGAGAGAAAGGGGGAGAGTTTAGCGGAAAACACCAGTCTATTGATCTCCAGTCTGTTCACCAGTCTATCAAAAGTTCGAATTTTTCAGAAGCCTACATTTTTTGCCTTTCGATGCCAGACCAACGAGACCATGCTTTGTGGCGACGCGAAGCTGAAAAAAAACGCATTTCTTATTCAATTTTGGGTACAGTGAAGCATACTTTTATGCGCTTCGAGCATGAATTTATTATGTATGGCTCCGTTGATAGAATGCTGCCGGCCCTCTGCGCGCCTTCCGCGACATCGTCGGTTGCCGCCCGCCATCCGCGCCGGCAGTAGATTGCAGTGCAGTGTTCCTCACAAACCGTCGCTGCTCTGCGGCCAGAAAAGATAGGAGAGCTTTTTTGGTGTCATAACCCGCGTAAGGAATAACCCATTGGCTACTGAGAATCTGGGCGTGATTGCATAATATGCCGTAGAGGTATATCCATAAAAACTTCGGGTGAGGCGCATCAACCCCTTACCAGGGTGAGGATTAACCCAAATTATTGAAAGTCTCATTTATTGGGTTGATTTGAGCCATTGCTGAAACGCAGCGTTGTTTTGAGCGCGGCGACAGTCCGAACAAATCAGATGACCAGCTGGAAATGTTACTGCTTGAGCGACCAGGCCCGGCCATGCCAGGCCGTTTGTGTCCTGATCGGCTTACATACATGCAACCGCTGATTGTACCACCATAAGGTTTTAACAGGTGGCACAGTTCCTTGAACGTTGTGCCATAATGCCTGCAGAGCACTCAAATTCCCGCTGTTTGATCAGGTGCTGTACCTCTGCAGCGCACCAATGTGCAATTTCACCATCCCATTCGATTCACAAAGAGCAATAACAAATCTCAAATTCCGAAACATAACTGAAGAGCGCAGGCCGCATTCGGGCCCATATGTCGACGATGGGATGCTACAGCAACATGAAACGGCTGATTCTGACGACGGGAAAAGCGGGCAATCACACTGTGTGTAGGGGTTGCAAAAATGTGAGATGATGTGGGCTGGCTATCATGCATCATCATCCACAGAACGCTAGATCCGCCATGTTCAGGCATTTAAACGGCTGATTTTGGATCTCGGCTGCGAGAGCAGGCAGAAATGTGAAACCGGTTGTACGGTATAAGTGAAACGCATCGTCAATAAATCACTGGGTGACCTCAGCACTGTGGTAGCACTGTCAGCACTCTCTCAGTGGTACACAGGAAAGCAAAGAATGTCCACATGCTTCAAACTCGACCTCAGCTACATCATGCTGTGGTCTAAATAGATTCAAACTAGGCGATGAGCTAGCGATATGCATAGTCCAGGATATCGTGGCCAAAAGCCATCCGAAATGATGCATTTCTTGACGCATACCTTCGTCAGCACAGTCATCAAAATGTCAATATTGCGAATTCTTCAAGCCGCCGGACCTTTCATATAGGCTCCCAAATGCGACAAACTTCATTCGATTATGGCTGGATATTTTCAGCATGGTGATAGTACTTATTGCTGCCGCTATTGCCGCTTGTTATGCCCCTCATTGTTATGCTGCTAAAGCCGTTGGACTGGTATTGATATGTTCTAATTTCTTTTAAGCTTCCGACCACTTTTAAAGCAATCTTGTGCCAAATCACCTCTGTTCCTGCAGGCAGCAAACAGCCTACGCTCCTCATGCACTGCAATAAGGATTGCTACGAAACGTCGGAGCACCAGTACATTTCGACGGTTTTTCTGTCGCTTTTTATGTCCTGTATTGATATGTGCTTTTTACGAATTTTGAATATTTGGAACCTCAGATTTGACCACAACCCAATGCGTATGAAAAATGTAGCAGGAAATACAGAGAATAAAAATCAAAACGAAACGCTTCGAATTGGTGTGGAAATCTGACGCGAAATGTAAGAAGTACATTTACAAGTACAAGTACAGAAGTACTTTACGGAAAAGTACAATAGACTTAAATATTCCTGCCATAGATATTGAGGGTGAAAACCACTTGAAAAAACGAATTTGGGGCCCATTATCAGTTTACCAGTCTCCCCTCCGCCAACAGTCATACGACCATAATCTCATGCCCCATCGGGCTACGTTCATGTCCGCTGGCATTCAACACTCCGATCGTCCTATCTTGCATAATTCAGGCGACGTTACGAACACGTTTGCACACCATGTATAGTTTTCCTCAAGCTCTGACTGTGAGCGACCACTTTGTGCAGTCACTTTCGAGGCTCAGTCAACTCCAGGGTTGGAGTTCCCGATGCGGTTCATATTCTCAGTGCCTGTCAGATGAACAATATCGTACACCTACAAAGCGGCTCTACAATGTAGTTCTTTGCAACCGGAGGATGGGAAAAACCTTATAAGCCTTGCTATTTTGATATTTATGTCACTAGGGCGCATTACTCGATACAAATTACATAAAGCTTGCAATGGCTTCAAGATTTATTGGAATCAATAAATCCTTGCAACAGGCTCCATAGAAACCCTCACAGAGCGTGTCAAAACGCAAAGATATTACGTACTCCCATTTTCGCTGTCAAATTAAGTGTTCGAGAGAAGCTCTTGTTTCTTCCAAGTCTCTCCGCTCCTTCCCTACTGCTCTATTCTCTCTTTCGATCACTTATGGTACCCACGCTGTAGCATTGCGTATACGCATGCGCGTACTGAACTGACTGTATTGCGCTGTATAAAGCGTGCGTCGCGTGAGTCAGCCGTTGTTCGCGGCGTTTCTGTTCTGTATACTGCACCGCATGACACGTGGGTGCTGCGGCACAGCTTCGCACCGTCACGCGCGAGCTGAGTAGTTGCTGATGATGCTGGCTGAGTAGGGACGAGAGCACGAGCCATCTCTCGATGCGCAGCACACTTATGCTGCTCAGCGAACAACAGTTATCACGCGCATAGCGCGCATTCTAGAATGTGCAGAATTTGCTTGGGTGCCGCGCCCAGCCAACTACCTCATCAAGACGTCTGACGTTCCGTGCTCATTCTGCCCACTCATTCTGCTTTTCCGCGCCGGGTTAAATATGAGGAACCTTGGTTCTTGAGCGAAACGATATGATTCGCTTAGCTTTATCCGGTAGTTTCATCATGCATGTTCTCTATGTTTGACTGCAGTGTATGTCGTTAAGGTAATTCGAATATGCCAATAGCAACAGAGGCTGGTCGAGATTTAAAATAGATTAATGTTGAGGTTTTCATAACAGTAATTTGCAATCACCATGTGTGCGTGAAATTTTGCGCATATATCCTTGTCTTGCGGTTTAAACCTTACTGAATACATAGCTGCCAGTGATAACAAACCGATATCTATGGCAATGGGTGGAGTTTGGATGCCAACTACGATGGTGCCCAGCCCTGTTTTGGACGTCTCATATTGTTTTGGCGAAAACAGAGCAGTCACCCAGACCCAGAGTAAGGAGAGGTCTTTCTTGCTTGCAACGGAATATGAGGAAAACAGCCAACAAAGGCAAGAGCCTGCCTCGGAAATGTCTCATTACAACCGCAAAGAAAAGAATGTAAGAAAACAGTCGTTTATTATCTAGAACACGCAACAATAACATAGCAGGTAAACATCACATAGAAGACCGGAGTCTTGATTTGTTGTCCGCCGGCCACGCCATGCTGCATTGCCGCTGGATGCTCGCCTGCGGGCATAAAGGCAGCCATAATGAGCGCTTCCATCACAATGAGTCAGACCACGCCAGATTATAATATAGAAAAAAACACATCACCAACCATGAAAGTGAAAAGATCTGCATTGCAGACTGCGTTTTTCAGACGTTTGTGCCTGCCTTACGTGTGAACCGATTTTTTAAAGATTGCGAACATGCAGCGTGACCGACTTTACGCAAAACTTTTAAACATGAATCTTTCATTCCAAATGCTGGTCATATCCTGTTATGTACGCCAAGCTTCGGATATCTAGATCGATTGGTCTGTCTTATTGCGGTTAAGGTGGCTAGGCTGCCCACTGGGCGCGTATAACCTCTATCAACCCGGCACAACGCAATAACGCCCAGCTGCAGCCCGCCAACACGCCGGGGCACGCTGAATGTCGCAACAAACAGCGACGCACTCACCACTGATCACGTGCACGTGCACGTGGGCGTGTGCCGCGCGATCTGGAGCGCACGTGTACGTGCCCGAGTCGCGTCCGCGTGCGCCACGGATCACCAGTCGCGACGTCACGTACTCGTCCGAGGTCTCGGTGACCCAACGCTCCTTGCTGAGGGGTCGGCCGTCCAGCAGCCAGGTCAGGTTCACTGCAGCGACATGTCAGTGTCACGCCCGGCCAGGCCAGATCGGCTTGAGTGAGATCGGCTTAACCAGGTCAGATCGGCTTGAGGGCATATAGGTCCAAGCGGAGTTAGGTGGAACGAAACGGGCGGGACACGGAATAGCTTGGGGCCAAAAGCCCGTTGATCAAGTTGTCTCGTTTTAAATACCTAAAATGTACTCTTTGGCTTCCAAGTGATCCCTTTCTTGATCGTAAAAATAGATAATCGACCAACTTATATGTTTATGATTCGTGTTATGTTTGGGGCTTAGGGACTTTTATTGGATAGCTCCGATAGGTTAGATGGTAAAAGCAACTGCCTTCAATTCACTCACCCTTGCCGGGGTTTTATGCGCTCACTACTTGGCCTTGACTGGGATGGTCTTTGGCTAGTAGCCTCACCCACGTTTAAGGTCATGTGACGTCAGATGGCAGAACGGACTGTACCGCACATCCTGATACTTAAAGCTTTCGCCGCCAAGTGCTGCGTTGATCAGGAATGTGATGATCAGATTGGAGCTAGAGCTGACGCAAACGCCACTGTTAAGCGTGAGCGCTGATCCCACAAATCCGGCCAATCGAGCAAGTTCGGAGTAAATCTGAAAAAACTCGATTTTTGTCCAATTGGGTACAATGATAGATACGCCAAGAAACAGCCAACAAGGAACAGCACCGCCTTCAGCATTGTCTTGCTACGTACCTTCATTATTTTTGGGCATGTTGACGACGCAGGTGAGTCTCAACACGGAGTCAAACTTTGCGTAAACTCGCCGTGGTCCTTGAATCCTCGCAAAAGATTCTGAAATGACGCATGAAGCCATCAATGCATTAGTGACACTTCGACATACATTAACTAACATTCATGGTGACTGGCAAAAATAAAGGGTGCAACTTTCGCCAGTGCTACAGACAGAGTTTATATCATACCACGCACGACGGCCGCGCAAAGCAAGGTCGATATCAACGTTCATACAAGTAAGACATGTCTCAATCTGATGTTTTGACATTATAAGCCCCTGCTCTGAACACACCCTGTCTGTAGCATGCCAGACGGCATTTTTCGACGGCATTTGATGGCATTGGTGAAATACAGGTATCGAGCAATCATAGAAACATAGAATGGTCTTTGGTACTTTCATGAAATATTCCAGTGATGGCTTTGCCTCAGTAATAACAGAACGCATATGAACAGACTGTATGTGGATCTTACCACCACCCACCAATTGATCGACCGTGCTGGCAGCTGGAGGGAGGGAGGGGGAGGGAGGGGAGGCCGAGGTTACGCGTAGTCATTAGGCCAGCCTTCATTTGCTATACCAAGTTTCCTATTGTGCGTCATGTGAGGTGAAGTTCAGTGATTAAAGCTAACGAGTGATTGCTATTCGTGGTGTTATTCGTTTACGGCGAAGTGAGGACATCCGTCTAAATCATGCTATGTCCAATACGTGATGTGAGAGCCATGTTTTGAAAATCCAATATATTGTTCTTGTTCTGCTTTTACCGGAAAAACAATTAGTGCACTCTCATCATAAATGACAATATTTTGAAAGATTTAATGTATCTCATGGGAGTCAACATGACTCCGTAAAAAGTGTCGCAAAATGCATCGAAATAAATAAATATTTGTATTAAGCCACACTGAATATGTGTACGATAAAAAACAATTGCGTCGTATTTACGAAGAAACAAGTCAAAGCGCGCAAAACTGCGAGCCTCAAGATATGTGTTCGGTGCACTATCCCATTCATTCTGCCCGGTACTGTTCGATCAACGTCGGCAAAGAGTGCGAAAACTCCCTGGCGGGGTAGCCTGGTGACTGCTCGCTTTTTCCAGTGGCACATCGCGACCGTGCGGGCTCGGCTCGCATGAACCTCGCGATCGTGCGAGTTCATATCACATGCAACCCTGCGGACCTTCGATAGCCTTTCCCGGGGATGACAGTACCAAGCGGTCCCCATCATTGCCACGGTATCGATTGCTGTCTAGGGCGGACACAGCTGCTCCCGGACACGCTCCGCTGGGCAATTGGGTGGGCCTCGAGTCCCCCGGCGAGTCCAGTTTTTGTGGGTGTGCCACGCTTTGGACTGACCGCCTTATACATGGCCTGCATCCTGCCGAACGGAGGCTATTTGTACTCGCTGCGTTGGCGGCTGGCGCTGGAAGGTGGGAGTGTGGGGGGGATGAGGCGTCCCTGCCAATCGATTTCAGCTTGCCCAAGACTCACACAGCAAAAGCCAGTTGGGAGCACGGTGTCCAAGCAGCCCAACAATGTCTTGTTTTACCCCCTGCCAAATTCACGGGTCTCGTTTTCATGGTATATATAGGTCAAGAGATAAGCAATGCCCAAATTTACTAACTGTACCCCGTTTACTAAGCATCAACCATTAATGCTCAAATCTACTGATGCTTAATGGCACTAATCTGAGGCATGTGAACGGCAGCTGTGCATCTCAGATAGCGTTTTCCACTTCTCACAACGCTACGACGTTACAACGCAACAAACAATCCATGCCAGAGATGCCCTGACATCACGACAAACCCTGACGTACATATGCCTCGCATGACGTTTGAACTTGGGAGTATACGCCAGGTCACCACCGGCGGCTGGTGCCACGGAATCAGATTAGTGGGGTAGTGTAGGGACCCGGGCTGTAGGTAATAACGTGGGTCTGCCGTTGCCCGGCAACCGGCAAGGCCAATACGGGGCTAGAAACAGTCTCACCTCGGGGCTTTTAATGAGAAACGGGCAACTTGAGATACGCACGAGGACGTTCCTTGGAAGCCTGGCTGAGGGCCTTTATTAGCTGAAAGTAGGTATTTAAGGACATTCTGGGGAATATTGGACTTAATGTCCGACGGTTAACAACGCATTTAGTGGTAGTTTTTCGATAGTAATTGGACCCACATTTTGAAACGGGCGCTCAGAATTTCAAAGCACTGAAGACAAAATTGGCTGACTTTCTCAGAAATGATACACAAATGCCAACACCGGATAAGTCAAGATAGGCTAACCAAACAGATCAGAGTATTGTCGGCTCAACAGCCGACGAGATGTTCTTATTCGGCGCACTCAGCAGCGTGGTCACATCAGGCCAGCGCTGGCGCTGGTAGAATCAGACTATCTTCCTTTTCGGTGACCTCATTTGCATTTTAAGCATGCCTCTTGGCACATGATTTGCTGCCCGTCATCAGCTTAGATGATTCTGAGAAGCGTTTGGGATATAGTGCGTGCGACCGTATAACTGTGACTGCCGAAAGTTGCTTTATGGCAGCGCTGGACTTCGAGCCACCATTTCGCGATTGGTACTTTAGCACTCCACCCACTTCACCAGCAGGAAGTACATGTAATCGAATCTATAGGATGATCTCGTCTCCAACATTCTATGGAATGTTTTCATTCTGTACTTCTGGTACAGCTCCTATGGGCTTCTGACTTCACATGTTTGTAAAGCCCAAAAAGAAGATTATTTGGTGAAACCATTGGTAATTCATTTTGGCGGAGCACGACAAGGTTACTTACCTACAACATGTAGGTTGAAAGCCAGAGATAGTTTCGGGGAGGTGTTCACCTGGCATTCGTAGATGCCATTATCTCGTACCTGTAACATCGAAAAACCATTAATAGGTAATTCAGTTCATGTGCACCTGTACCACAACTCATATGAAATGTCCAATTAGGTGTTCTTCAATTAACTGTTCCGTAATTTGCAAAGGAAAAGGCTGCTCTTGGTCAAACACTAAATAACCCGGTAGAAAAGTTCAATAACACTTCATACATTAAGCGAATATTGCTTCTACCAGACAAGAAATAGGTCTGCTCACAGAAAACGTGCCCTCTCCTAATTGTACGTACTTGCGCGTATTTCACCAGCAGCGTCCAGTTGGTGGATCCCTCCAAATGGGCCACCTGGAACCGCGCGTCCGAGGTGTACGTGAAGATGTCCGTCGTTAGGATGTGCAGGTCCCGCTTCCTGATCCAAGACACCTGCCAACAGAAACAGCTCTGGATTACCTGGGTGTGCCTTCAGCCAGACTGGACTAGCTTATGCAAATGAGACCTGCAAGGCTTCCCATAGGAGGATGTTCCATCCGTCGCTATTCCAACAGAAAGTGCATTATTTGCTCTTAACTGTACTATGCGAAGTAAGGAAACATTGCATAAGCTTCCTGAATGCGCGCTTGGGTGGGGATCAATATGGCTCCCGAAGGTTTTTTTCCGGAATGATTTTCGAACGGCGGGACGTAAGCCCGACAAATTTTGCATATCTTTAGGCAACTCAATAGCAGATTTTTTAATAAAAATCAAATGTACCTTGTAAGGTTACTGCTCTATGCAATGTCAAGATGAGGTCACACTGTCAGCAAAGTCAGTTACTAGGGAATCGTTCAATCTGATGCGATAACGAAGCCTTAAACGAAGCCCTCCATCGCTGAGATAGTTTCCGAAGCAATGGAAGCAAAGGTATGAAGGTCATACCAAGGTCAAAACCAGCCTTTTTTGCTCGTAAACTCTCGGTACTGAGTAGTTTCTGGTGCTCATTTTTAATCCTTTAGATAGCGCACCATTCAATAGGTCATACACCTAAAATGACCGAGATTAACATTTTGTTTTTAAAAACATGCCTCCTAGCGTTACCATTGGCGCTTACTCAAATGCAAGATCTACAGCGCTCTTGTGTGATTTTGTTCACCATGCCCTTCTAAAGGTCGAAAAAGGTAGCCGAACTTAATGAGCGCCATTGACCTTTTGTTTAGAACAGGTATTTAAGTTCACGGCGGTTGCATGAGAAGGCCTGGAGACATTTTGGACATCAACCTGGAGTTTGACTTGCTTCACCCAATTTGGGCTCAGGGTCATGACCTACGACTTACGGCTTTTACACAAGTAAGCTAACATAAAGACCAACGCACCACACGAATTTTGTGTCTAAAGCTCTCTTGGTTCTGTCAATCTTAGAGGCGTCAAATTGACACTGACCCGAGCGAAAGGTATTTAACCGGCCACCCGAGCACATGTCAGCACTTGCCCTGGCAATGGGGAGGGTGTTGATGCATTGAGCGATGTCGATGCAAAAAGGAGACGCTCTCGTCTCTGCATTCTGAGAGCTAGTGCGGTAATGTTGCAGCTGCCTCCAATCGGCTCGCTGGTGTGCGTCTCGCATGGCACACTCATCACTGAAAATTTTTAGTAAAGGATGCTGCGTTCAGGTCGAGCCGAGATCAACAGAGGCAGTCAGCCGCAAGGCAGACAGCAACAGCACGCCTCAGAGTCTTGTGGTGTCTGAATACGTGACCGGTGACCTCTGCACTGGCCACAGGCGTCTGATGCTGTGGTGCTGCGCTCGAGGCTTTAACCGGCTTTCGGCCTTGAGATCTCATGCCGCTTACGCTTAGGTCCAGGCAATAATTTTTTTAAATTGGGTCATTATTGCTAATAACTATCCCCGTCATTATAATTCATCTCTGCCTGCTGTGTGCTGAGACGGGTGTACAGTAATTTCAGCGACGATATGAGGGTTGTGTTGTATGGTAGAGATGCTACCAAATTCTTCCGGTCCACATGCAGGTGGTTACCATTGTCCGCCGTCAGGTATTAAAGCTGACATGACGTAGGGAAAAAGTCCATGAAGGAAAACGCGTCTATTCGTCACGCACAGTATCATGCACATCCAGTGTCACGAATCAAAAGTTATTGTTGTTTGCAGAGAGAGAGAGAGAGAGAGAGAGAGAGAGAGAGAGAGAGAGAGAGAGAGAGAGAGAGAGAGAGAGAGAGAGAGAGAGAGAGAGAGAGAGAGAGAGAGAGAGAGAGAGAGAGAGAGAGAGAGAGAGAGAGAGAGAGAGAGAGAGAGAGTAGAGAGAGAAGAGAGAGAGAGAAAAAAAATTATTCCCAACATTGTAAATAAAAGTGCTAAGTTTGATCTCGGTCTCACGCCTCGCTTGCATGCACGCGGACATACGCCACACTGGGATTGCGAGGTCTGTGGTGTGCTGTTCAATTAAGCGTGGCGCAGATAACGTGTTTTTTTGGATGAATTCCTTCACAGGATAAGCCCTGATGCTATCCTATTCCTGAAATGCATGAAAATTTAATACGCATCGTCATAGCCTCTTTACTGCCTTGGTGTTCAGTCGACACCACTCTATCAACCGTGCCGGATGTTTGCGGACGTTGCCGCCGTAAGGGGAGCCTTTTGTCAAACTTTGCCCGCGTCAGTTGCATAACTCCGCTGCAGGTACGACCTCGCTCAGTCGCGATGTCACGCGTCTACCACTCGCGGAAGCTGTCCGATCGTCCGTGGTCAGACTTGGCACCTGGTCAGGGCTGGCCGGGGTTGACCTCTCTATGGTGGCCCTACTCCAACACAGCACAAACATGAAGTGGTCACTAGTCTTTTTCTTAAGTCGGACGTGAATGACCACCCAGAACTCCTCAGCAGCTATCACGCGCGATCGTGCAGCACGGGTGAGGGCCAGGCGTCCATTTCTGCTCGCAAATTTATCAGATATTGAGCTAGATAGACAGCAGGCTGCTATGATAAGGTAAGATATGTGGAAGGTCCGGACTGTCGCTCCATAACTCTTCGAGCAAACTAGACTATAAGATTTATCGGGACCAGGCAATCGGGGGCGCTGCCTGCTCGGCGGCCGCCGCCCCCGTCAGCGGCGCAGCGGCAGTTTACAGCCGGCCCTCCCGCCTTATTTGTGGAGGCCGAGCGCAAAATCACTTTAATTCAAAATGACGAATTCGGGGAAGACTTCGTCTCATCTCTCTGACTTTAGTCAGAAGGGTGCACCGCTGACGAATTCATAAGAGGCGTTACTTAAGATTAGCGCGGGGCGGCTTCGTTCATTTCGGAGGATATATGCTTGGTCGTCAAGGAGCAACAATGCTTCTCATGAATACCATACGGCTCATATAAGAGCTGTGGTCGAATGCACAATAGCTCACATGCTCATAGCTCATAATGAGCTCATAAATGCACATAATGAGAGAACCTATTCCGTGCTGCAGCTAAGCACGCTATCGGTTATTGCAAGTCGTAAAGATGTCTCCAAGCAAATGAATAATTAAGGACCCATCTCGCAATTGCTGCTTTGCAAGTGTCAACACACGCTTGTCGGCATTCTATCATAGTCAAATGGGCAGCGTAATGCCAGAAATCAGCGTAATGTAGTAAGCCAAGGCATTAATATGTACGACAAAAAAACGAGGCAATCGGTACCAACATTCAATAAGCACGTAACCGGTACATTCGAGTTGTTAGCCAAGGCTCTTATCCTGATAAAATGTTTGCTTTCAGACTGATGAGCTACGCGTGTAAGCTCAGCCGCTTGTGCCTCGGCCCGACAGCCCAACAGGCCGCACAGACCACCAACCACGCGCGACCCAATCCTGCGAGCCACACGAACACAGGCAACGTTCCATATGCCCTGTCACGCCGTCCCTGAGCTTAATAAGATTTATTAACGCCAGCTTCATTCACAGATGCGGGCAGACCAGCTATTGGCCTTCCTTAGTATGGCTTCCATTTTCACTGCTTCACTGGGTCACAAAAGTCTTTGTCGTCTCAAACCATATCCCAAACCTGCTATCCTAAAAAGGCGTCTGTTTCCGACTTCATCAGGACTCCCGAACTGTGCCCTGTTTCCATCGGCGCTTGCTTCACACGCATAATTTGAGGTTAAGCTCGAGAACCGCGCAACTCGTCACTTCTGTATCATGTAGAAATCGTCAAAAAGAACTAATATATAAATCAAATACAACTGACACAATAGCAATCAATTGAATATATGCTCTGCGAGACCTTAGTGTAGGCAGCCGAGACAAGCTTGGGCTCTTGATATCAGACACAAGCACGTGATTTTTGTGTCTGATAGCTGATTTATGTAAATCATATCTGATTTTTGTGTTCACACATAATTATGTATATGCAATATGTGTCTTTTTCAAATATCCGTCGACACACCTCACATGTCCGATTTGCTATGACAGTACCTGTCAATGATCCGGGCGAAATCATGAACACGAATATCCTCACTCTTGCCATTCGTGCCATTTTTGAGTGAAGCCAGGGCTTTCACGTATCGAACTAGCAGCTTGGTGTGGACTGGCTCGCCGTACGCCAATGTTTGCTCTCTATCCCTCTCCTCCTAACTCCCCGGCGTGACATTACATTCGCCGATGAGCTGCATGCCGTTGTCTCGCGCCTTCTCGTAAAGCTTAGTCTCGTTTGTGCGCTACCTGTCAGGATGGCGACCAGCTGTTCATGTGTGGGAGAACGGAAACTGAGAACGCCGTCTGGTCCTTGGGCGCGCGGGCTGCGGACTCCAGGGTAGGTGCCTTCCACTCAAACGCTATGCGTGCTTGCTTTAGCACCATAAATGCTTTGCTTTGGTATTATTTCCCACAACTAGTTTGCATACTGGCGCGGTATTCAACATAATTTAAAGTGCTGGGTTCATGTTTCAAACAAACTAACAAAATTTTTAGCACGGTCAGTCAGGGGTCAACTTTTCGCCCGAAGTTGCTTAACAGAAAAATATCCAAACGGCTCGGCGTCGCCGCACCAAACTTTGCCTAACTGGACAATTGAATAGCGGACTCTTTGCATAATAATTTAGATGTTTCATGTGAGATCGTTGATCTATGACAGATCAAGGTCAGGCCATGGCTGTCGTCGGTCATTTCTATTGAATTCTTCAATCTCATACGACAACGGAGCGTGAGACAAAGCCATTCTTCTCTGAGATAGTTTATAAGTCACTACAACAATTGAATTTAGAATAGCAACAAATTCCAGTGGCCAGGGGTTAGGTATGAAGGTCACACTGGAGTCTAAGCCAACCCGCTTTTTACTGGATGCGTTTATTTGTTGCTATGGATACTGCTTCTGGCACATGGCTATTGTTGACTGCCTTGATGAGCCCTGGTAAATATAGCTTTCCATATCCGTGGCACTGAGTCATGTCGTTATAATCAGACCAGGCCTGCTGGCACATCCATCAGAAAAAAATGTTATGGATATTGGTTGTTTGAATATGTTATTGACGTATGTTTCTGGCTTCAGTGGTTTGTCTTCCAGCGGTTGTCCAACCTTTTCCCTACGAGGAGCTCCAGGGCCTTCCACCAGATGATGACTATTTCAATTCAAACCCGCATGCAAATAGTAAACACTCCGTTTCATTTTTGTTTCCCGTTTACCTACCGCAAAATTGAGGCCTTTCTTGGTATGAGCTTTTGATACGCTGACTAATTCTATGAAAAATTAAATATGTTGTGTGGTTGCTACCGCTCAAGCCAGCTGCTCTGAAGGCAGCCGCACGCTAACAGTCAATTAGGTCCCAATGTGTGCCCGTGTGTCGACTTTGTCGACTGAATAATTATATAGCATTGCGGGTCCAAAGAATACCACAAACCTTAGCCAACGACTTCTGTATTATAATGTCGTGGAAAAAGGTATTGCCCAGTTGAGTACAAGCGGATTATTTGCCGTTTTTGACCTTATGGTCAGAGAACTTGTGGATGTTAGTGATGATCGGCAATTACTTTATGGCTACTTTCGAAAGATACGTGAACGCGTAGGTGAACATAGGCCTACGTGTTCTCACTGCAGAGTTTTGCTAAGTGTATTTGTATGCGTCAGTGTATAATACGTAGTTTAGTGTGCTTCAGTGTATAGTACGTAGTGTACTTGTATGCGTCAGTGTTTGGTACGTAGTGTAGTTGTATGCGGCAGTGTATAGTACGCGATGCATTTGCATGTGTCAGTGCATAGTGCGTGAGCAAAATATTCGCTTCTATACTATAAGTAAATTTTGCATTTGTCAGTGCAGTGTTTTGCGAAGTTTTTTTGCTTGAGTACTTTCATGAAATGCAAGAAAAAAGACAGTACACTATGCAAAGAGCACACCTATGATCTCACGGCAGTTTTGTATGGCTACCGTTACGAGACCTACTTTCGCAACATAAGGAACATAAGCAGCATTGTCAGCTGTTACGTGCAGTGTCATGCATAGTTTGCGTACAAACACGGTGAATTTGGGAAGTGTTTGTAATTCTTTCCTCCGTTGGGATTCCATAACTGTCGTGGAAATAAATTTTTACTGTGGTGAGCAGCTGTGACTGCAACCCACCAGGTTAGAACAAAACATAAGCCGCATAAGCTATTTGTTTATTCAAGGCTTTGCTATTGCAGCGCAGCAAGGAAGGACAAAATTCCCGCTGCTAAAATGGCCACAATTTTTGGCGCCGCCGCCGCGGTCTTCCCGAAGGTCACACCTGCAAGTAAGCTACGCCGTCATCTGCTCCTCCCGCTTGCCTTCGAGCCCAGCAAAAAGCCGCGAGGTAGAATATCAACCGACAGGCGGTGTGTGTTTTGAAACCGTAAAGCGGCAGCCACAAGAAACGAGGCGGAAAATGTCGGGATGGATGTGCATAAACCAGTGCTTAGGACCATCCTCAGATTAGGATATCATCGCAAAACGTCATCAGATAATCTAGTCCTGGCCTCGGTAAAACAGCCGACGGCACCTAAAACAAGTGCAAAGCTAGATGACTGATGTCCGCTGGCTGCTGTCCGATGGCTGATGGGGCTGGAAAATCAATTTTGAGAAAAGCAAAGCATGCGCATGTGTCTGAGATCAAAACGCAACAAAATGTTGAGGCATATAAGTATCCCGACGACAAAGTACCATGGATTTTGTGCACAGAGCATTGATCGGGATACAAGCAAAGTCGCAATCAACATGAAGTAGCTCCATGTCAGTGATAAGCAAATATATGGGCCGTCAAAACAGCTCAAAAACTTAGCCAAGCGTAAAGGCCCGGTGGCATAAAGGGAATGCAAATAAGCGCTGGTAAGTTCAACGTTGGTAGTGGCTAGAGGTGCTCTAACGCAAGCAACGAAGAAGAGGCAGCATGTAAAAGCCAATATGAGCCTTGGTTGGCTTTGTTGCATGATAACCCGAGTTTGGTGTCGTTTACATATATTAACGCCTTTCTTTTCCCGTCGGAGGAAAGATGCAGGGAGAGTGGCGGAGCGGGGGAGAGAGAGAAAGAGAGAGAGAGAGAGAGAGAGAGAGAGAGGGAGAGAGAGAGAGAGAGAGGGAGAGAGAGAGGGGACTGAGAGAGAGAGATATATATATATATATATATATATATATATATATATATATATATATATATATATATATACAAGCACCGACATGAACCAGTTTGTCAAGCGTCAACGTTCGTAGCATTTCAGTCAATGCCAATTAATGTTAATTTGAATTACGTTTCAGCAACATAAGGCAGTATCAGTAGCTTTAATCCACGGAGTAAAACCAGGAAAATGAATATATACATATACATATATATATATATATATATATATATATATATATATATATATATATATATATATATATATATGTGTGTGTGTGTGTGTGTGTGTGTGTGTGTGTGTGTGTGTGTGTGTGTGTGTGTGTGTGTGTGTGTGTGTGTGTGTGTGTGTGTGTGTGTGTGTGTGTGTGTGTGTGTGTGTGTGTGTGTGTGTGTGTGTGTGTGTGTGTGTGTGTGTGTGTGTGTGTGTGTGTGTGTGTGTGTGTGTGTGTGTGTGTGTGTGTGTGTGTGTGTGTGTGTGTGTGTGTGTGTGTGTGTGTGTGTGTGTGTGTGTGTGTGTGTGTGTGTGTGTGTGTGTGTGTGTGTAAATGTTAATATTTCGGCAACATGCCTGTATCGAAACCAATAGCAGAAACGAATTCAAAATCCCCTGCCGATGGTCCTTCTCGATTTTTCAGGCTTTTTTGAACCAGTGAGCCACATGTTTTACAGGACACCAACATTCAGGGGATCACACACTTCTGCTATTCGTGAGCTGTTCAGGGCATTTGCGAGGAACATAATTCACGTGGGTAAGATAGCATTAATAGCAGCTGCCGAAGCATCAACTCATTGATATCTCCATTCTCCCAGTTTTTCTCCGAGGAATAAGGCTATTACTGCTGCTATCTTCTGCCATTCGTTTTGATAAAGGCATGTTGTCGAAATAACAACGCCTCTATATCTTTTTCCCCTGGTTTGTGTCTGAGGAATAAGGCTATTACTACTGTCTGATGTCCGTGCATAATGTGCATAATGCTCCACGCAAATGCACATAACAACTTACGTATGTTACAGCAAGGTATGAAAGCCTGGCAAAAATGGCGTGATTATGCACAGCGAAGCATAATAATGCACCAGTGGAAGAGTGCGTGGGTATATTCGGATGCAGTGGAATTACCAGGTTAATTAGCTTATCGTTTGGGCCAATGAAGGTTCATAATATTTTGCATAATCATTGTCTGTAGCAAGACTCAATCAAACTTGAATGGGAAGCCACGGGTCTTCGCACACCAAAGCAAACCAAGACAAATATTCCCGATCCTTCAGGGCTGACGATGGGAAGATCTTCTATTGATGTGTATAATTCCTTGATGTGATGAATTACGACATATTTCATCGTAAGCCCACAGGCACCGCTTCGATGAGATTTATCGCACACATAGTAAAGCGTGCACTGAATTTATGACAAGCTCTTGCATGATTCTCACTGTCGCTCCGATAAGATGAACCACTGGTGCTATCAGGAAAGGGCCTGACGGCCTGGGCTGGACGTAAGTTGCTAGCATCTTACGTAGCTTGTAAGAGTCACCAACCAAACACGTTATTGCTCATACTAAAGAGAGGGCCGGAACAGGTTGTACATCCGAGATATCCGGCAATATGAACCATTAGCCAATGGTCAAGTGCTACCATCTCAGGTGCTGTCCGCAGGCAACCCCATGACAAGTCAGCTCACAGCTTCAAAGAAGGCCTGAGGTCCTATTGGTTTAACCTTTCCACGGTGACGTATACCAGTTTGCTGGAAAATGGAGTTCACAAACGCTGAAACCAATCGATGACAGGAATCAATCTTACATCGACATTGTAAGGACGCTTGCTGCAATAAAAACACACGAGACGCTTTCATCGCCAAACGTAACGCTATGGACCTGCTTCTCGACCATATAT
Organism: Pollicipes pollicipes; assembly: GCF_011947565.3. NCBI lineage: Eukaryota > Metazoa > Arthropoda > Thecostraca > Pollicipedomorpha > Pollicipedidae > Pollicipes > Pollicipes pollicipes. Next base: position 14,878,355 of record NW_023596576.1, read on the forward strand.
TCGGCATGCTGCACTCGCTGAGCGGTTAACTCCAGTGACGGCTTGGTGGGGCGTGCCGCGCATTGTGTGCGGCCCTGCCCTGGCCCGGAGAAACGTCGACCAAATTAATTCTCACTTCTCCGCCGACGTCTGCGGGAAAACTCGCAGGCGTCCGACGCGTTTGATAAAGCACGCGTCAGCGCGAGCATCCGGCATATCCAGCAGTGACACATAGTCTCGGCCGACTCGAACGCTTCCCCGGCAAGAAGATGGCTGACTGGCCGGCCGGCTACTTCAGCCACGGGCCAGGAGATTTGATAAGTGGTTACTCCACTGGCCACTGGCCACAGCTGGCTGCTGATTCGAGGCTCGCAGGCGTAGAACGCATTGCTGGTGTCTGCGCATGTCATAGGTGCTGCTGGTTGTTTTGTTGGGGCGCTTCATGGTTCTTCTGCTGGGTTGACTCGCTCTTTTGGGCTCAGCATAATTCAAGTTTTGTCAATAATCGCAGGAGGCTCGAGATGGAAATTCGATTTAACCTCTTGCCTGTACCTGGAACCCACCAGAAGGGGAGACGGGCTTCCAGCTCGACAGATAAGCGACTTAAATCTCCATGTTGTATCCTGTCAAAGCCGCAAAACTGTTTTCTGAATTACAATGTGAGATCTGCTGCCACCGGTTCCTTCACTGGACGGGCAAGAAAAGCTCTTGCGTGGCCATGCATAGTGCGCCATGAAAATAGGCGACTATAACACGCCATGGTGTGAATCACTTAATTTCTTTTGCCTCCCATTCTAAATCTGTCGTTATCGTAGCCATCTAGCCAAACAGCTCCACGTAAAAAAACGCTACCGAGGACTTAATAGAGTTTACACATCATGCATTCGAAGAAGCATAGTGCGTCTCCAAACAGCATCGTCGATTGGTGAGACGTAAATGCACAATAATGACTGAAGTAGTGTCAGTAACACCGAAGCACGTCAAAAAAACAAAGCAAGACAACGAAGGTACCGTATTTTTCAACGAGGCACTCCGGAGTCCAGCCCCTTGTGCACTACAAAGAAGTTTTGGAGAGCGTCCCAGATTTCTTACTGGCTTCATGGACCAATTTTGTTGCCGTCAGTGCGCACTATTTGTCTTTAGAGCACTTCAGCTTATCATTCCGCTGATTCTTTTTCGGGCTTTCCGTCAGTGCCTTGGGTGCCATTTAACTTCCTTTGGAAGTCTGTCAGGATTCGGGGAGCTGTCTGACGCTCTCAGAATCATTATCAAACGAGGTGCGACCGACTGATTGGAGGACGGTGTGGAGTGGGGGTGGGGATCTTGCATGAATTAATTGACTGAATTGATCTTGCACGACTGAAATCGGACCGTACAGAAATTTGTCGCCGAACAGGTGGACGCCGACGTTATCCGTGGACAGCACCAGACCATCGTTACAGGAATGGGGCGAGACAGCGATCGCCGACGTTCCATCGTGCCTTCCAATCTATTTCCGGACGGCAGAGCAGAGCGGAAGACGAGTCACAACGCTGCTGCACATTCACCAGCATTGGTTGGCGCGAAACATCGGCAAAGTGCCGCATGGGAAACCGACGCGTTAAATTGAACCGCTAACACCAGCGTTTGATTGAAACGGTGTTGCGAGACCACAGAAGCTCCCCTTCTGGGGGTCTCGGAGGCGGGAATTCAGTGCGACAGAGATCGGCGGGGGTTGCCGCTGCCACGACCTCCGGTGGTCGAGGCATCTGCCTTCTGACAACACCTGGTGTCCGCTGCATTAGTTCAGCGAAGACCGACAGACCAGCATGCGATGCTTCACTGTACACCCAGTACAGAACACAAACAGCTACAGTGCACCCATGTCACATCCATGCCCTCATTGTGACGCCTCGACGCAATGTATCAAAAGCGGCCTGAAAGCGCACATCTTTTCGTTCGCGGCGCATCCTGGCCATCGCACAGTCAGTGGTACTGCTCCCATCAAGCACAAATCGTTAACGAGCAACGCACTGCCCGCGCCGTTGCCCAGCCCGTCGTCTTCATTGATTGCAGCGGCGGTGGCAATGGCGAGCCGCCGCGTCCTCTAGCCAACTCACGTCTCATTATAGAAGAACAATGCTTGCGCTGGACAGCCCCGCAGCCGTGAAAACGCCGCCCACACCATGCGGTGGCAGCGTCACAATGGGGCGGTCCATTGGCAGCGGGGACGACGGGATCGGGTGCGGCGCGGCGGTGATGGCGGTGCTGTGAGGCGTCGCAGCGAGGCTCAAGCGGATCGATTGTCCAGTGAACTGGGGCGTGCCCGAAGCACTCGCAGCTGGATGTATGAGTAACGCAGGCACGCAGCACCCGTCAGCCAGAGGTCAGAGCTGTCCTTCCCGGCCCCTGTCAATCGTTGCGTGGGCGGCGTCGAGTAACGTAATGGAAATCGGGAATTGTTGCCTTTTAAAATGGGCGTTATTATACGAGGGAGCATCGTATCGTTATGAGTGATCCTTTGGTAAGATTCTTCAGGATTTTTGCAATCGTGCAAATTTTGATTTTTTTGCACTCCTCATACGCAATCATGTCCGTAGCGTGCATGACCAAGCGCTATTGAACCCTCCAGCGTTCGAATACTGTATTAAGCTTGACGTGCTTGCAGTCTTAGATAAGCTATCCAGAATACATTAGCTTGTATACCTGTATAATGTACATGGCTGCAGGCTGACCCTACCCAGCCTTATTTCAGAGGCAGAGCTGTGCCAAACTACAACCGAGTCGTTCTGAAATGCACCAGATGAAATTACAAACGACATGACATTTCTCATGTAACATCTTCCTTTAAGCCGACACGTCCACGGAGATGACTAATAAAATATACATAGCCTAATCTGTCGAGCTGTCCTCCGTCCCACTACTGCATGCATAATGAGAGCTGCGTAGTGTGGGCAATGCATTTGACAGCGCGTGCGCTGCGAAGGAACTCGTCGACGGACCACGTTTCTCTCACTGCTTACCGCAACACGCATTATCCCGTGACCCCTTGGCAAAACCGGAAAATTCAGCGCACCAAGGCTGCAAGTTTGTCGCAGTCGTCCCCGTCCCGTCCCCGCCCCGACCCTGCGAGCCAGTCCCGACACGCTACCTTCCGGCAGCGTCGGACGTGGCGGCACGAGGACCGGGTATCGGTTCGGTCTTGGCGTCACGCAGCGCCACTGCACGCTCAGCCGACGTGGCGCGCCGGCCTGCCGACAGGCGTCGGGGCTGAGATCGGCTCCGCTCGATGGCGCCGGCTCCGCTGCCAACTGCCGCTCCGTCGTCACGCGCAGAGCCGCTGCCACGCCACCGCTGACCTCCCCGTGAGCTCGTGGATCTGGCGCGGTAGCTGCCACGCAACCACTCACCGCCCTGTGAACTTGTGGATCTGGCACAGCAGCTGCCATGCCACCACTGACTGCACTGTGAGCTCGTAAGCCTGACACAGCAGCTGCCGCGCCGCCACTAACCGCCCTTTGAACTTGTGGATCTGGCACAGCAGCTGCCATTTACCGCCCTGTGAGTACATGGATCTGGCGCAGCCGCTGCCACGCCACCACTGACCACCCTGTGAACACACGGATATGGCACAGCAGCTGCCACAATGCCACTCACCGCCCCTGTGTGCACATGGATCTGGCACAGCCGCTGCCACGGTGTCACTCACCGCCCTGTCGCCCAGGTCGTGGATCTGGCACAGCAGCTTGGCCGTCTGGCCGACGCTCGCTGTCACGTTGGCTGGCCCGCCGTACGTGAGCCGCAGCAGCGCGTCGCCGGATGACGGCTGACCGTAGCTGGACACCGGCTCGGCGACGCTCGCTGCAACGGGAGACGGCGCCGCGTCAGAGGAGGCCGGCAGGGCAGGTCGCACGCGATGGCTCGACCGCGGCCCCCGGCGGAGCGCCAGGAACGGCAGATGGCGTGCGCGGAGATGACACGTCGGGCGGCATAAGATCGACAGCATTCGTCCCTGCGACGTGGACGTGTCGTGCGTTGCGAAAGTGATAGCGGGCACAGGCTATCAATTGAAATAAGGTTCCGCAGTTAAACTGGAAAAAGTTACCGCGGATTCCTGACTAGCCAAACGTGAACAAACTTTATGCATTTCATTTAATAATAAAGATCGATAGCGTAGCCACGATAGCTGGTCAAAGATGAAAATCGAGCGCTTTTTATGCAGGAATGATAAGTTTAATTACGACTTGACAGTTATATCATGCATTTAGTTGCGATTCTTTTCCTTCAGTTTTGTAATTCCTTTGGATTACGTTTGCTCTCTTGCTACTTTATGCTGATGGCAATGCAATAGTCACTTGTCACCACCAGCCACCAATCAGACTGTTAAATTTTGTATGCGGTGGCCGGGGGAAAATTTCACATCTTCGTTCTGAATACAAACGCACTTTAACTGTCCCCGTTTCTGGAACGGTTACAACATCGCTCCAGGCTAAAATACGCCGATGAACCTTTCAGGAAAGTGCGTCCGACAGAGTGGAATCTCTGAAGCACTTGGGACGGCTCAGATACGGCGCAGACTATGATGAACAGCGTATATCGGTGGCGGCAGGCCGGAGCGCGGGCCGCGGCTTTATGACGCATGTCTCCGAGAGGTTCGGCACTGTAGAGCTGTCGGGGACCACAACTGCTCTCTGGGCAGGCAGTGAGACGCGCCAGGCTAGCCGAGTCCTGCCCGCTAGCTGCCGAAGAGAGGCGGACGAGCCGACGCCGGGATTCCCTGAAGTAAAGCTCGGGGAGAGGCGGGCGACGCCGACGCCGGATCTCCTGAAGTGGAGCTTGGGGAGTTGCCGGAGCGACGGAGTCTGAGTGGGTGAGCGTCTCCAAGAGTCCAGGAGTGCGAGTTGGATAGGTGCTCGTCTCCCGGAGCGGAGCACACGGGCAAGTGATGCGATAGCCTGCGGGATTACTGCGTAGCTGCACACGGCAGGCTGTTGGCAGTTGGATGTTGTTCTCACGCGACTCCTAACGTCGCTGGATGTTGTCACACGGCGCGCCCACCGGCCAACGAGGAGCGATAGCCGCTCTGCCCTGGCGTCGAATGGGTAGATTGGTTCTCTGATGCCCGTTGCCAACGGTCGAAGCCAAGTTCTCCCTGACCTTGCCGTCAAATGGTTAGTTCGCTGTAGATAAGTTTTAAAAGCTCATTTGAGCAGCCTTCTAACAGAAAATTATGCCAGCTGCCACCGCCTATCTGCCTTTTATGCAGCCAACAGTGAGAGACTCAGGTATACGGATGAAGTGGAGAGGCACCAGTGAGCGTCGCTCATCAGGACGACGGGATGCTAAAACGTGTTCTCGTTGCAATCATTATCATAATCGTCGCAAATCATGTAAGAATCCTGCGCAGGTTACGCTGGCGGTAGTACCATTTCCCGTCTGTCATCCCCGGTAAGAGTAGCGGCTCCTGTCTGTCGTCCCCTGTGAGAGAAGCCGCGCCCGTTGGTCATCCCCGGTGAGAGAAGCAGCTCCCACCGGTCGACATCCGTCGGTCGTCCCCGCTGAGAGCAGCAGCTCCCGTCGGTCGTCCCTCGGAGAGAGCAGCTGCTCCCGTCGGCCATCCCCGGTGAGAGCAGCAGCCCCACCTGTCGACCCTGATGAGAGCAGCGGCTCCCGTCGGCTATCCCCGGTGAGAACAGCAGCCCCATCGGTCGACACCGGTGAGAGCAGCAGCTCCCGTCGATTGTCCCCGGTGAGCCAGCGGCTCCCGCGGATCGTGATGATCCCGTCTGTCCGAGGCCGGCGGCGGCGCCCGGCCGACCACATCGCCGCTAGCGACGCTAGCGACGCTCCCCCAGCCGGCGGAGTGCCGCGCGTCGTTTGTCGACGATCTGCCGGCCCGGCCTGGACGCTCGGGCGGCACGTTTTTCAGCGTTGCGGCCGGTCGTCGCTGCTCGGCGCTGCGTCGGGCCCGGTTTGTCGCCGGACGAACGGGTCATTTCCGCCGCCGTCTGCAGGCGAACGGCGCAGGAGTCCCGGGCGAGCCGCCTCCTGATGGTTATCCTGCCGTACCGTACCGGAGGGCGCCGGAACGCGGCCTGACTTCCCACCAGCAGGAGTACAAGCCATTCCCCTCCCAGTTCGGCCGTCAGAAGGGTGCGAAACGAGCCTCGGTTTACTCGAGCGGCATCTTGAGCGGGTGTGCAATTGCACGGGCGGAAGCACGACGAATGGACACACGCTCGGCAGGATCATTCCCACTAATTGTGTGGGGGCAGCAAAGCCAATAGACACGCTCGCTGGTATCGTTCCCACGTCTGGCATGAAAGTGTGCGGCGTTTCGGAGTTGTTATCCGGTCGCCCGATTTCCCCGACTAGGTTCCGTTCACTCAGCCGATTTGCGCCGCCAGCACGACTCAGACGAGACCGGTGCGGCCGCTGCAGCCCGCAGGGACGCGAGCTGGCAGCAGCCGTCGGCTCAGCGTCCGACCGGCCGTCACTAGTGGCGCGGCCGAGCCCGTCACCGCTCGGGGACGCAGCCGGGCCGGCACGCGCCGGCGTGGACGTGCCGCCGGGCCGCGTGACGCGCGCGCCATGCGTGACTCGCCGGGCACGCGAGCGTGACGGCCCGGTGCGCTGTTTGCCGACGATCCGTCCGTCAGCGTGTCCGCGGCTTCCCAGACTTATGAATAATGGCGCGGCGTGGCGGTCGGGACGTCTGCGGTCGCTGATCACGGCAGCGGCGACCGGCCGCCGGCCGCATTTGCAGGTGATCAGGCTGATTATGCACCCGCTAATCACAATAATATAACATCACTCAATCTATTGCCGCCAGTATCAGATCACGCAAGCCGAAAAAAGCACAGGCTTTGCGAAAATGTCGGCCGTTTCTGATCAAAGGGCGCTGTCCGAGCAGGTTTTGCTTTGCTTTGCAAATCGTTGATTAGTCCATCATTAACGGGAAGAGGACCATAATGGGGCTAGGAGCGTGGGCTTATGAATAATTTATAATTCCAATGCACACGAATTTGCTCTAATGGAAACTGTATACGAGCAACATTGGTCTAGGTCCCTGGCTTTGTTATGAAAGGCGCAGTGCTGACGGGTAGTGCTTCCCCTTGCTCTGATCTTTGTGCCTAGTCTAGGATAGCGCATCATGTCATCATGCATATTACATCGCCGTTGACTTGATAATGCAACCATGAGACTTTCGAGCTTATTTCGCTCAACCCTTTCTCACCTGTTTCTTTCATATTCAGCCCTACCTTGGCCGCTGAAGGTCCCGCTACTGGATGAGGCTGCTCTCGTTTTCATTTTCCTCTGCTCCGATAAAGACGACTCTACACAGATAGAAGGCGTTTCAAGTGCTGCTTTTATCGCGACTCAAATGGTGGGCATGAATATCGTTTTTGTGTCACTCGGCGAAGGCGCTGGAGACGGCTCACTTTACCGAAATTTCCTGCCTCAATCTTGGCCTGAGCTGGCAGATCGGAAGGCGGTGTCGTCGGAAGGCGGCACAGCCTTGGGAAAGGCTCTCCTGCGCTAGACATTATTCCCGTTTATGATTTGCCTTGCGCGATGATATTTGGTTCAGCGGCTTTCGACTGCAGAGGTCATTTTACGCACGTTACGGTGTCAAATGATGACTTTATGTTTAGCGCGTCCGTGGCTTACGAGCTAAGTGCGCTGCTTTATTATGCCAGAGGTAGGTTCCACAAAGTCAAGGTTACACGAAGCCAGGGGGCATCACACATAAGAGAATCCAAAACCGACGTCAGTCATCAACTTTACAGCAACTTTCACGTCAATGACAGGGTCTTGGCCAATTGGCGACACTCATCATTCACGAGCGCAACTGATAACGGGTGATCACAGCGCGGCCACGTTGGCGCTTGGCCTTCGGATAGGAGAAATTAATGTGTTCCGTAAGTATGAAATATGAAGACAAAAGGGAATGACTTGTTCTCTTCTGCTGCCTGGGTGAGAGGTCGCCCATTCATCCACCTCTTCTTTTACGGCATAGAGTTTATCTCTCGCATTATCTTGCGAGTCTAAGCTCATTTGGTCCCAAGCCCCCGCGTTTTACTTTTGAATGGGCGGGCAGCAACTGCTTGAAACCAGAGAACGGTGTGCGAGCGGAACGGAGTCGACCGCCGACTGCGCCCTCTCTAGCAGCAGTATCTGCCCGATTTTACTTACATGGCATGATCAGTGGCGGGGGGGGGGGGGGGTAGCTTAAACGTTTTTGCGGTTTCATGGTAGCTTTGTATGAGACTGGTAGGAATCTGACAATTTATCAAATCTTTTGTGGTTTAATGATGGTTTTGGTAGCTTTCATAGATTTGACTTAGCTCAAGCCTTTTGCGGTTTAATGATAGCCTTGTATGAGACTGGTAAGAGCCTAACAGCTTTTATTATCAAAGCTTGCTGTCCGACTCAGGCGCAATATCTTCCACACGTACACACCGATTTATTTCATAAGGCGTTGAATGCACTTCTTTCCAGTGCGTGACCATTTTCCTGCCGTTGAACGCCGCCTTATATCAGCAGTGGGGCCGCTGCTGCTTGGCCCGTGGGGACGGCAGCGTTCGGTGCTCGTTTGTTTGCCTCTAGTGTTGCGAGCGCGTGTGCTCCATTCTTTAGTTTAATTTCTCTCAATGATTATAGTTTGAAGACGTTTGAACATCCCCAGGCGAACATGGGTGGGTCATTTTTTATAAAATGTTTAAGCAAATTTCGATGTTCAGTCTAATTTAATCCTTGGGACCGCTCATATTTTCGTAGAACCATAAAACATCGCGACAGCGCTACTGGATGTCGTCAGTTGAGAAAAGGCCCACTGAGCCAGTACAAAATGAAGAGCATCGGTGATATATTCACTGCAGTCATTCAATAACTGGTTCATTGGCTTTATTGATTTCAAGATGCAAGCAAGTCCCATGCTTCGGTAGCTTCTGGGTTCTGTGTCAATCAAAAAGGCTGAGGTGGAAATCCGGGGACAATTTTGTTTTCGGGAGGAGGTCATGAGCAAGGGACCTTCCGTCGCACCTGTACCAAATGCACTCATTACCGAGGTTCTGGCTGCGCCCCGTGAAGTGATTTGATAATTATTTGATGGTTGGATGGGTTAGTAATAAAAATGCATGTTTCATTTCAAGTTTTCGGCATGCTGCTCAGCTTTATGAAAACGATTTATGGCAGGCATTGGTGACATCAGGCAGTAAATTTGAAACTGCATACGTGGTACGCGAAGCCAAGCGGGTACAAAAGGACGTACCAATGCAAAGGAGCATAAGTCACATGACCACATGAAGTTTTGACACTGATATTTCGTTGTCTAAAAATGAAAGATTTTGTATCATGCGGGGTTGAATCACGTGAAGCCTTCGATGGCGTGAGGTTGGAATCGCGGTCGAAGCTAAGCATTTAGTGATGCACAAACCAGGCTGCGCTGTCCGATTGGCTTCATCTATGGATAAAATCTCAGCTTGTAAGCCAAACAGCGCTGGGGATATTCAGTGTCTCGGTCCGTATACGCCACCTGATAGCAAAACCTCCCATCCTCGTCGAGGAAACACGATGCTTCTGAGCGGAATCAAATATAACTGACGATGAGCCACTGAAGCGCTGTCGCTGCCACACACTGTGCACCAGAGCCTGTGCTTTAACCACTTGACCACCAATGACGGCAGCCCCGAGCCGTCTGTGCGGCGTGCCGCTGATTGCTGTGTTCACTCCACAAGATAGGCAGCAAATGCTGCTCTTCTCCTCCATGAGCGTAGGGCCCAGTGGTGGGAGTTAAATCTTCCGTAGCCGTCCATGCCACATATACGTTATTGCGGAATGCAGTGGGGAGAATATGCTATATGAGAGTTGGTTGCAGAGCCGAGTGATTCTGACTGTATATGGCTGTTAAATGCGTGCCGATGCGCTGCATACAAAGACACCATCAATTCAGACGCATGTACCATAAGCTACGGCTCCGAACAGTACAGTGAGCACGCCTGTATGATCGCTGACCCGTGGAACAGAGTCGTATTCCTGTCGCAGCCACTTGGGACCTCTGGTCAGACGGCGCCGCCGCATGTCAGACAGCCAGATCCGATTTTCCAGCAGCTGCATTTCGGTCCAGCTAAGTCCTACTTAGGCAGGCGGGCCGTCACACACTCCGGCCGCGGACGGACGCTGGAGCCGTGCGGCAGCCGCTGTTCCCGACCCCAGGCAAGGCCGTCAGGATCCGGGCGCGCGCCAGCCCGCAGGTCGGTGACGGGATCGGCAGCGACCTGCAGATCGATGGGGCAGCGCCGCCGCCGAGACTTGCGGCGGGCGCGCACCGACCAGCACTCGGGCTTGCCGCACAACCCACCCTGCCAAGGGCTCACCGTGTCAGTCCTGACCGGATATGAGGAGCTGCGCCTTCCCCGCGCTTCCGTGCCGTCGAAATAGCTGACTTTGTATTCGTTTTCACAGATATGGTTGATTTTTGCCTCGGAATGGGATTCGATCCCCTCGTCACGGTTTAATTCTGATGACCTCTTTTAAATGAAACGGAACGCAGCACACGTCTCGCCCCCTTTTTGAAGCGCCAGCGATTGCATTGCCCATGCCATCGTCCAGGGGCCATGGCGCAACCAGGATTAGAACCCTGCTCCCTGTGAGATTCCATGGCGCTTACCACTCGGCCATTGCTGCGTGCAGCCGATTTCAACACAACTGAAATCTGGTACGGCACGTTCGGAGTGTGGCGCTGCTCATCCGCGCTCACAGATGATGCACGCGGCGGATAACACATCTCCTATGTAGGCGATGGAGATCGGATGCAGGAGACCGGCTCTCCGTCTCGGAAATGGGGGCGGGCCGGGGGCGCGGCATACAAATAGCCGTGCCATTCTCGCGTCTGTTTTCTTTTCCCTTGACGAGCCATTTCGGTCAGGTTTAGGAGTCGTAAACCTTGGCGGACAAACAACGCAGCCGCCTTGCTCCGTCGTGCCCAGCTACTGTTCTCCGCGAGCGAGCGTGGCCAGCAGGCTGGCTGCACTCTGCGCCATCTTTGGCCAGAAGAGTTCGTTTTTCAGATGTTGCAAAGACCTCTACGATCCCGTGTAATGCTACTGATACCGCCAGAGCAGGCGGCAAACGCCCGCCGTGTTCCAGCCCAACTCCGATGGATCTGTGCTCCGCATTTGGCTGTTCGGCAATTGACATCAAAAGTCGAACGTTTCGCTAACTTCGGAAACCTGGAGATTCATTGGGGAAGTTCGCTATTGCAAGGACTTTCAGAACTCAGTGCGATTGGGCCGGAATTGGTTGCGGTGTGGGTGGCAAGGCATGCGCTCTAGATACCACATGCATGTGACCATGCCCGAAACACGCTCTAAGTGCCTTGGATCGGTTCAGTTCCGACGGAAATGCATGTTGTCATGCACAAAAGGCTTTGCTGGGACAATCTTATTAAAACGAACGTCAAGTTAAAGAACGAGCACAAACAAATTAGTTGCGGCTGGGAAGTACGTCGGTTGTTCACATTGACGTGATCACGGCTGTTGTACGAAGTGCTGGGCAGGAGCAGCTATCGGCGAAGTGACAACATGACTCGCTGATCATGTGCGACCATCAGTGACAGTGACTGGTAAGTGACGCGTGTCCTGGGTGTCGATCACCTCTGACTTTCTTGCTCTCAACCAACGATGTCTAAGGGAGCTGTGTAATGCAGGAATGTTGGCACGTCTCATTTTCATTTCATGCGGACAAAAGTAAATGGCTTCCGGAGGTGCGCAGCCAAGACCTCATAATAAAGACTGAAGCTCAGGACTTGCCCTGGCCTGCTAAACTCCCGCCATCACTGCACTTCTTTTGCCGAAGGGTAGTGAGGAGCCTGACGTGCACACATAAAACATATTATAACGCAGCCAAAAATGGCATGCTGTAAGATTCAACATTTAAGATGCATCTCTGAAGTATTAAGAACAATTCCGGTGCACCAAGCAGTACATTAAGGAGCGATACTAAAACGTGTCATTTGTGACCCTTTGTGACCCTTCGGCGTGACAACAATGACCCCTTGCGTGTCATTGTTGTCACGCCGAATTATGCTCATATGGTGCATTAAAAGCAGAAGAGCTAAAGTGGTGACAATTGATATGGTTGGTGCTGGCTACCCTGTACGCTGTCGGCGTCAGGAAAGTGATGACGGGTTTGACGTAGCCGATAAAACCAAACCTCGCCAATCCCCAAAAATAGTTCACCCCAACAAACGTCATGCACTTATTCGTATGTTCGGTCACTCATTCACACACTCACTGAGCTCTGTTTTTGGAGGCTTTACTCACACCAAGCACTTTTCAATGGTTCAAGGAGTGCTGCGAAATGTGGATAATCAAACTATGAGAAGAACATCAGGCCAGCCCGGCAGCAAAACTCGCGCCTAATTCCTGTAATGTTGTGAAAGAAACAAATAGGAAACATAACGACTGGCGTTGCAGTCACTCAGCTCATTGGTTTACGGCTCAATTTACCTCGCAGTACCTGTCGCAATTTTTCATGACGTGCATTAACAGCACTTGAACTGTCAAGCTTGTATAATGTATAGGTCAATAAAACAAGACTAAACACCGGTCAACTGGATTGGCAAGTAGTGCATTATAGACCGAGACAGCCGTTTCCATGACCGTTCTTTTTATCGTGCAATACACTCCTAAAAAGTATCCCATAAAAAATTCAAATGGATCCATGTTTCCTTCGGCTAACCCAGCACAAATTCGGCGTTATTCGTTATATTGGCTGTGAAGAAACAAAATCCAGTCGTGCTACAGAGCCATTACGGCGTCTCAAATTGACCTGTTTGGGGCGGTCGATGATTCCCGAGGTTTTTCAGGACGGCCGACGGCTGTCGAGAACCACTGGCGACCATCGACTCAGCCGGCGAATGAACAGGGTCCAATTTAGCTACAACCCACAGCTGCCCAGAAATCACTGCAGCTCTTCACGGTCAGCTGTGCTGGCCCAATATCAATGTCAATGTCCATGTCAATGGTCGGCTGTACCGGCCCAATGGTAGGCTATACCGGTCCAATGGCAGGCTGTGCCGGCCCAATAATCGGCTTTGCCGGCCCAGTGGTCGGTTGTACCGGTCAAGCGGTCAGCCGTACCTGCCCAGTGATCAGCTGTACCGGCCCAATGGTCGGTCGTACTAGGCCAATAATCGGCTGTGCTGGCCTACGGTCAGCTGTACCGGCCCGATCGTCAGTTGTACCAGGCCAATAATCGGCTGCGCCGGCCTGTGGTCGGCTGTACCGGCCCGATGGTCAGTTGTACCGGTCCAGTGGTCAGCCGTACCCGCCCAGTGGTTGGCTGTACCGGCCCAATGGTCGGTTGTAACAGGCCAATAATCGGCTGTGCCGGCCAATGGTCGGCTGTACCGGCCCGATGGTCAGCTGTATCGGTCCAGTGGTCAGCTGTACCCGCCCAGTGGTTGGCTGCTCCGAACGCACAGTCGATTGAACCAGTCCGATTGTCGGCTGTGCCCAGCTATGACTGCCTACAGTCGGCGCGTACCAGTCCTGCAGTCCGTCGTGTCATCCCCGCAGTCCGTGCTGCACCGGCCCACAGTCTGTGGCACTATCCCCGCAGTTTGCTGGACTGATCTCACAGTCAGTTCAATTATCTCTACAGTCCATGTTGTACCAGCCCCACAGTCGGGCACACCAACCTCAGAGTCGGACCCGTGCCGACCCCACAGGCGGTCACACCAGCTCCACAGTTGGAGCTGTGCCGCCCCCACAGTTGGTCATACCAGACCTATGGTCGGTCAAACAAGCTCCAAAGTGGGCTATACAAGCTCCACAGTTGGAGCCGTGCCGGCCCCACGGTCGGGGTCGTGCTGACCTCAGGCCACACGGTCTGTTGCCCCTGCCAGCGACGCGTGACGAGGGCCCGGCGGACCGGTCGATCCGGCCGCTCTGTCAGGGACGGAGGACCGCTCGGCGATCCGATTATTCCGCCCCTATCTGGGGGAGGACCCGTACGATCCGAGCACTTTGTCACCGCCTGCGCTCCTCCCAGCCACGGCCAGATAGGCTTACTGGCGCAGTGATTCGAGCTCGCCGTCACACCATAGCCGACTCCGGCTAGCTCAAGGCTCAGGCGGCAATTGCAGTCTATCGCGGGCGCTCTGGCTGCTATATTTTTGAAATACTGCAGTCGTTAGTTGGTTTGTTCGTTTCTACCGATTACAAGTATCTATCGTTTGTTACATGCTTGGGAGTGCAGATAAGGCTCTTCGAACAAGCAGGGTTAACTATCTACGGTGTGATCTAGTTTCTCACATACGCTCAAGCACATCTGGTCATATTTCGGCATAAAATCCCGTGCAAGCAGCATCCATCTTCAGCATATGGTTCTGACAACAGCGCCGTTCTCAGCGAACGTCTGTTGTGGCGTCTAACCAGCTCTCAGTCCCAGGAGAGCAACAATTACTGCGAGCTCCCCGCTGGAATCCAAATAGACCGTTTCAAGTGCGTGTGCTCGGAAGCGCGCCGCGCTCGGCCGTTCCAGTCACGTCTCCAAGTGCGGCCTCACCTGGAACAAAGGCCCCGCCCGCCACCAACAGATATGAATCTGTGGGGTGTGCCCCGACTGCCGAGGTGATTAGCCGGCCGCTGAGGGCCATCGCGGGACCACCTCCTCCTGTAATTACCGTCTGGGGGGGGGGGGACAGCTCTGATTGCAGCGCCCCTCCGCGACGGTCGGAAGGCACCTCTCCCCCACGCCGGCCTCTCCGGTCCCGGAAGGAGGCGCACGAGACTGGTGCGAAGCGTTTGGTGCCAGCTGGATGTTGGAGAGCATGGAAATGATAGTTCTGGAAGCATAATTTTGATCAGCTATGCATACATATTTGTTATAGCGAATATTTTAGTTTTGGTTTTTGGTTTTTGTAATCTAATGGGTGTGGCGTGCCTTATAGCTGAACGCAGAAGAATAATGTTTTGGGGCAGGCCATGCATGTAAGTGGGCAGGCGACGCACTGCAACTGGGTACTTTTCTGGGTCCGCCGAATGAAACCAAAAGCTTAACTCAAAACATGTGGCACAAACCGTTGGTAGCTACTGCGTGGTTTTAAGACATTGTCTTTAAAAAACTTGCTGTAGTCTTGGCAGTCAGCTTCAGCCAGACAAATCGGACTTCGCAATTGTTCCAGAGTGACCCTTCTCTGTCAAACAGATGTGGAGTTCAAAAGCTCTTTGCAACAGTTGTGGCGTGCTGATGGTGTAGCGTGCTGGGCGTGTACGTCTCCTCTGGTGGCCGCCTTGCTAACCGGCTCTTTTTACTTAACATTCCTCTTCCAAACATGATTTCAAAGCACCCAGAGGACGTTAAAAATGATGTAACTTAGCTTCTTCACCCACAAAACGCAAGCACAGGCTGTGCCTACAAAGCTGACACGCAAAATGATCATCACTTAAGTTAATGAAACTATTAAAGTATCATCAACCTGCATGCATGGCTTGGTTGTGATTTGTAATATCCTGTCCCATTTTGACTATAGCATCTCCAAAAGGCATCCGTGTGAACCATACTCTCAAGGTATGATTGCTCCGTGTGAACCGTACTCTCAAGGTATGATTGCTCCGTGTGAACCGTACTCTCAAGGTATGATTGCTCCGTGTGTTTCTACCAAGAGCCTCTGTCCGCAGTTTGATAGGCTTGCAGGCTTCGCCGCTTCCAAAACTTCAGGCCAAGTCATTTTGCTTTCATCTTTGGCGTAAACAAACAAATTACGCTGGGGAAATTAGGGATGCTGAGAGAAGAGCAACACGTCTGGTAATTAAGCAGCTGTTCTGCGCAATTTACCTGCCTTCCTGAGTGGCCGAATGACGGGCGAAGAATTCCGGTGGAAGACGATGCTGTTGATAAAGGTAGCATGCTGTTCTTTCACCTTTTTTCACTTGTTGCTTGGTCGGACGCGTCCGCTTTGATCGGTTACACCAGTTTTGTTCGGAGTCCCTTGCATAGCTCATAATTTTGATTTGAAGCAACCGCTCCGGCTGAAGAAATGCCAACATGTTCCCTGTTCACCACTATAAAAGTAATATTCTGCCTTTGCTCCACTTTTCCGGCATGTGTGTTGTGTACCGTATGCAATATAACGATTTGTCAAAATGCGTGTGCAATAAAAACTACAAAAGCTTGGAACACTCTATTTAGGAAAAAACATAAAAATATGACATCATTATCACGCAGCCTGGACGAAAATCCATACAATGGGTCTGACTGCCCCTTAGCAGTATGGCGTAAGCACAGACTGCTCGCGGTGTACTTTGCATTTCGAAGACAGACCTATCGTATTGTCTCGTGACGCACTGGCT
Source organism: Pollicipes pollicipes (assembly GCF_011947565.3). NCBI lineage: Eukaryota > Metazoa > Arthropoda > Thecostraca > Pollicipedomorpha > Pollicipedidae > Pollicipes > Pollicipes pollicipes. Next base: position 14,894,674 of record NW_023596576.1, read on the forward strand.
CAAACTTCCACCAATACGCTGCCCTATACATGACTTACTACGCCCGCTGTGTCAATCATAAATGTTCAGTTTTACCACCTGGCATATAGCAGTAGTGGTGTCACTTTTAAGTCTGCAGGTCCGCACTGTGCAGATTTTAAGTGCCCAAAAGTGGCACTTCTGGTCCGTAACAGCTGGCGGCGGCCTGAAGCAAATTCCGTCGTCAACTGTCGCGGACGTGGTCTGCACTCCGGGACTACGATGTAAGACAAAGTCTAGTGCTGTGTCAAAACGTTCCCCGCGTAAGTTGAATTGGCAGCTACTTAAATTTAATTTGTTTATTACCTCTTGTTGGTGTCGCGGCGTCACTACCCGGCGCTATTGCTAGACATTACCGGTAATGCGGTTTCACCAGAGGCTCTTTAAGCACGTCCCACAGGCTCCCACGCTCCCTTAAAGCCTCTGAGGTATCGATGCCAATCTAAGGTTTGGGGCTCTTAGGCAGCACCCTGCGATGGGAATACATAGTGAATTTCATAACAGTGGATCATAAGTGTTCACTGTATTTTTTGCATGCTTTGCGGGCTTACGCATCTATGGAACATGGAGCTCTGGAGCATGTGCTTCGGTTATTCAATGTATGTAAGGCTTAAGGATAGACATGGACTACATTTGGACCCAGGCAGTGACCGTGCCGCAGTATCACCAATGGTGGACCTCGGACTCCCGCGAAACAGCTGGCCAGTCTCGTATTTCATCACACAATGTTACAGACGACCACGCATTCCAAGTGCATGAATGCACATCGCCAAAGGGCACAGCGAGTTGTTTATCATCATAGCTCCAATATGACATACCAGGGTTCAGCATATGTGCATTGATTGTGGTAAAGCCAGACTGCATTGGCCCAGCACGTGCCTTTGATGCGCTGCCGCGATCGAATGGCATGACAGCAACTTATCCATCATATCCCAGGACAGAGACCTGTGACAGCATTTTTCTAACATTTTTTTTCTGCCAACCTAGGTCCACTTTGGATATAGCTGAGGCACAAAGATCAGCCAGAACAGGTAATTGATCGCCCGGTGGTAGCATCTACACAACATTTCGGGCGGGCAGTTCTCTGGACGGCATCAGGTGTTATTGAGCGTGAACTGGCTGGATAATTCCGATGTCAAGCAATACAGCCATCGCAACCTGAGTGGTTTCCTGCGTCATCCTAGATATTGCATTGCATGTCTGGTGCACTGAATCGCTGAAATGTTACAATAATTATGACTTGACTCAGGCCATGCATGTTAATTCACTTTCATCAGATTTATGCTGCTTAGTGTGCTTTGGAATTTAGAAAATATTGGAAAAGGCAAAAATTGGAACTTTGGTGATCATCCTGTCCCAGTACATCTCAGATGGCAGTGCGCGTGCTAGGTTTTAAGCAGAGTAATTATAGCGAAACCTCATATCTATTTAATCAGTATAAAGGCCTCACGTTTTTGGTATAACATCCAACCGTGTTTGCAGGTGTTGTACGGTTAGCAATACGCTGATTTCATAAGCGTTTGTCATAAACGTTTAAAAACGATCAGCTTTAGAAATGCACTCATACAGTAGTTCTGCCGATAAAATTATTATTGCCACTAATAAAACGGGTGCAATAAGACCAAGGCGCAAGCAGGCTGGAATCGTAAGATTGGTCTCGTTTTCTCTGAAATCAGGCTTGTGTATAATGGCGCCAGCATTTTCAAACCTTGAGGCTTCAAAGGTCTCATAATCGATGCGCAGCGCTGACAATGCTTGCCAGACTTCTGAAATCGCGGAGGCCACTGTCAAGAATATATGACAGCCCTGACAACGGAATGTCATTTCATTTTGATGAAGAGCCACTTTTATCATTTCAGTAAAGTCACCGATGAAAAAGCTCCCTTCAGTTGTTTAGTAATGGAAAAGACTAGGCGAGCTGCGCTGCTATACTAATGAGAATTTCGGGGCTATAGATCGTAGTTACCTGTATAATTGGCAAGGCGAATTTTGCGAATGAAGCCGGCAATTACTGTAATGCACAGCATAAGGTATAGAGTCAGCAAAACGACATTGTTGGTTGGTATCAAACTATTGGAATGTTTGCACCACCCATTCACAGCGCGCAGCGCGGTATAATCGTGTATTTTGATCCGGCAAAATGAAAGGATTAGCAGCGTACCTTAAACAAAGAGTACAATAACAAAGCGTTAAAACGCCAGTCGGCATCATCGTCAAACAACTGTGCCGCTCTGTCATTTGCTCACGAGGAAACAATGCGCACCATTTCGCTCATCAAGACCGCCACAGTCTGGGGCAGCCGCCGTTCGGTGACCCACACACACCAGTGGCCGGCAAGGTTTCTCGACACTAGGCTCGACACTCGACAATAGGCTCGACACTCGACACTGGTCGTATGTACACATGGCATGTACATACGACTGACCGAACGATGGAAATCTTGTTGAGTCGCTGCTGAGACGTGACGCAACACACTTCAAACACACCCTACGACTCGAGTCATGACTACGCATGAACGGCTGCTGAAGAAGAAAACGGATGGAAAAGAATCTTGCAATTCATGTTTACTTGCGCTGCATCCATGAGTGGTTCGTCATGCCTCACGGAAACATACGTCCTTAATCATAAGTTTACGTGCCCAGGACGCACGCATGACAAAATTCCCTCGAGCAAAGCTATCTATTATGTTCATATTATATCTATATTTACAAGCTATCTACTGATACACGGTGAGTAATAAATAAGTGAATCCCTTCAGCAGGCAATGGATTTACGGTGCCGCAATGTATCACCAGGCCAATCGAAACGGCGGCGGTATTTTCACCTCGACGCCACCCGCTGAAAGGCATTGCGTCTCCAAATACACTCAAGCCAGCAGACTCCCGGATCCTCTCACCGTGGGCCGTTGGAAATTGCGATCTCACTGTCCCTTAAACGCCTTTTCCACCTCACACTTGTATCGGTAAAAATATATGTTGGCTTTCTTTTTTCAAGTAGGCAGGCGGTAAAACACAATATTTTTCGTATCGGTAAAAATATATGTTGGTGTGCGTTGTGTTCAATTACGTAAAAACTTGTGATATATATATATATATATATATATATATATATATATATATATATAGATATACGCGTTTCAATGAAGCTGTCTGAAAGTGACATTCTGCCGGCCTTAGTAAAGTCAGAGATGCTTGGCTTTCAGTGGATGTTACCAAGCTAACTATATCGCTGTCTTTTGAAACGAAAATCTCAAGATCCAATTAGGCGCTTAGATCCCATTCAGCTCCCGGTTAGCACGCAGAATGCGCACTTGCACCATTCACTTGCTTCTGATGTGGTAGGCATTTATGAGCAACTGTCCGCAAACTCCGGTCTGGACACACCAGCTGCGACCCACTGACCCTGTTCACATTTGGCAGCGTCCCGCTCGACTTATGGGGGAGGTTTCCAGCGAGTAGGTCTTACACCGCTGTGGAGCACAGGAGGATACGAGGCAAGACTGTCATTATGCGATGGTCAGAGTGCACGCTTAGCAGGGTTACGACAGAGTAAACGGTGAACAGTGTGCGCAAGGGTAAATGGTAAGATCTTTGCAATAGGGTAACGGATATATAACGTCAAAACAATGGTGAAATGCAGGTCGATAGTCAAGACACGCGAGATGTACCGGTTGAAAGCTTCGTCCCACGAACGAAGCATCCTTTTCCATCGTTTGAAAACATGATGGAGATGAGGTATGTAGGATTATTTACAGTGCCCTCTGCATACCGGACACAAAAAGAAAGACGATCGTTTTGTGTTTTGTTCTTAGACCAGACAGCCAAGTTAGAGCTGAACAAAATGTTTTATCGCTGCCACCGAAACGAAATGTTTGGCAACAGCTGGCAGAAAAGAAAATATGCTGACATCAGACGTCAGCTCTATAGATCTCTGAACCTTTTATTAGTCATACATACTTTTCTTGCATCAAATCTGATCAGAAAAGTAATATTTTTATATTCCGCTGAGACCAACTGAACAAATCCTTTTGTTCAGACCATGGTCCTGAGCAATCTGTTTGTGACAATCTCAACTCTACAGCGATTATTGATGGTGCCACCAATTCATACTGCATCATTTTTACTGATAACAAAAATCCCAGCATGATATCACTGCGAAGAAGAACTGCTAATCTGTCGAATCTGACTGTCCCTCGTGCATAACGGTCAGCGCGTCTGCCTACTCTGACCGTCCCCGGTGGTCCACCTCCTACTCAAACCGTCCCCAGTGGTCCGTCTCCCACTCTGACCGTCCCCAGCGGTCCGCCTCTTACTCTGACTGTCCCTAGTGCTCCGCCTCCTACTCGCACCGTCCCCAGTGGTTCACTTCCCACTCCGACCGTCCCCGGTGGTCCGCCTCCTACTCTGACCGTCCCCAGTGGTTCACTTCCCACTCTGACCGTCCCAAGGTGGTCCGCCTCCTACTTTGACCGTCCCCAGTGGTCCGCCTCTTACTCCGATTGTCCCCAGCAGTCCGCCTCTCACTCTGACTGTCCCCAGTGGTCCGTCTCTTACTCTGACTGTCCCCAGTGCTCCGCCTCCTACTCTGACTGTCCCCAGCGGTCCGCCTCTCACTCTGACTGTCCCCAGTGGTCCGCCTCTTACTCTGACTGTCCCCAGTGGTCCGCCTCTTACTCTGACTGTCCCCAGTGGTCCGCCTCTTATTGACTGTCCCCAGTGGTCCGCCTCCTACTCTGACTGTCCCCAGTGGTCCGCCTCTTACTCTGACTGTCCCCAGTGCTCCGCCTCCTACTCGTACCGTCCCCAGTGGTCCGCCTCCCACTCCGACTGTCCCCAGCGGTCCGCCTCTCACTCTGACTGTCCCTAGCGGTTCGCCTCTTATTGACTGTCCCCAGTGGTCCGCCTCCTACTCTGACCGTCCCCGGTGGCCCGTGGGCCCAGCTGGCGCGGTCGTGCCGCCAGAGGTGGCTAATCAGCCAAGAAATGCAGGGCGCTCACCCGCTCTGGCACGGCATCACAGCCTGTCTGACGGTAGAGACGCCACCGGTACGTGTCGCGCCGTCGCTGAACGAGACCTGAATGTGTCATCACCGGCCGAATTCAACGTCGCTGGAACGAGTTTCAATTGCTTGCAAAAGGGATGAAAATGACCTTGTCCGGAATTGTCCAGCTATTTCCGGAATTGGCTTCACCGGGAAATGACGTAATTAGACAAATACATTGGGACGCTGCGCGCGGAAAGGCGCAGAATTCACTGCCATGAATTTCAGCGCCATTGTACTGCTTGTTGGTTCCATAACATTAAAATTAACATAAAAAGTATATTGCAACTAGGAACAACACATGATTGCTCTGCATTACACACTCAGCGACCGCAAGCAGCAATTTCGTGAAGAAGATACTTTCACGCGATCCAAAATTCGCACGTAAGATAAGAAGCGATATGGCTTACCTTCCTTTTCCGCAATTTCAAGCTCGAGGGCGTGATCTTAGTTCTAAGATAATCCATTCGCGTAGCAGCCATTGCAACGTGAAAAAGCAACTATGCAATACAGTACTCGTGGCATATCATACACGTTACTGCGTTGAGCGATAATTTAAAGCAGTAATGGAACTGTCGAACTATACACCATTATCCAGGGAAAGTTTCGGCTTGGTATTCGCTCATTATTCACGCTTTCTGCGGATGCTCCAGCCGACAAAGTGGCTATTCACTCAGTGGCCTCGTGAACATAAAGCTTTGTTATTGCCTTTGGCCACGGTAGCAGGTCATGGTGGTAATTTGTGGCAAATGGGTGATAAGCGACAGCGAACGCAGGCTTCCGCTCTTCAAATACTTCCCTAAAAGCCATGAACTCGGCTTGTGGTTTTAGGAGGCCTGTGTTCCCGCCGTGGGGGGCCAATTTGCTCCAAACCCTTGCACCTGTATGCCACAACTGTCCCTGCAAAAGTCCCGTCGCTACGCGGCTAACAAACACCGGTGATAGACTGCAGCGAAACATGCGGTTAAGGGATTCACGAAGGCGGTTAACTGCCCTTGATTGGGTTGTTAAGTGACGTCGTTGTGATGAATTGTCCCCATTAATGCATGTAGGTCTGTTTTAACGATGGAAAGGCCCTGCGGCAGCGCTGTTTTATTTCTCAACTAATTGCAGTCTATGCGGACACTCATTTGAAACGTAAGACAATGGTCATTGCTGATCGTATCATGACATTAAAGAGACGTCTTATTTGGTCAATTCCTGTCGGGGGCTGTGATGCTTCGATGTCAAATATCCATGTATCTAAACATTCATATACACACATTTATACCTACATTGAATACTAATAATCAACGTCTACCGCTATCTCCACATATTTCTGAAATTCCATCAGTGCGATGGTTTATTTTCCTCACAAGATCCCCTATGTCATGCATGCGAGCAGTTCCGCGGTCTCCGCACATAAGCGGCTCACACAATTTCCGAGCGCCGAGTTTCAAAGCTCACTCGCGTCGTTCCAGCCTCCGCCGGCCGAAGCTGGAGCCGCGCTGGACGAGGCTTCCCTCTCTCAGTGGGACGGTGGGTGGGAAGGCATGCGGCACCTGCACAGCACTTCGGTTTATTCCGCGAGCCTCCCCCCCCCCCCCTCGCCCCCGATAGAGCCGCGGATGCGTCCGGCACAATAGCCGCGCAGCGCCGACATGCCTCCCAGTTTTCAATGTCCGCTATCGATCCAATAAGGCGCCATTGGAGGCCCGTTGCTGCAGCATTGACCGTGACGTAGGCGCCCGCACGCTGCCGGTCTGCGGCCGCCTCTGATATACGACCGAGAGCTCGGCCAGTCTTCTAAACCTCCGCTGCCCGGAGGGGCGGCGCGCCTTGGCTGAACTCAGCGCCGTCGTTTAATTGAAAGGCCCGCCAGTCGCGATGGATATCGATCATGTTCGCCTTTGCCGAGCTCAGCACCAATTACAGCGGCCCCGTACAGCGGGTAAACAGGCCAGGGGTGACGCGCGTTTACCCGACCGCCGAGCCGTCCTCACCACGCCGGCCCGCCTGAGCGCCAACGCCCTGCGCTGGCTCCTGGCAGGCCCCGCGCCACCGCCGCCAATTAGTGGGTTTGCCGTGCGGCGAAGCAGCTGGCGCCACGTTCCCCGGCTCCTCCGGCCTCCTCACGCACGGGGCGGTCGAGATTTCCGCGGAACATCGATCGTGAAAGGCGACGCACGGTGTCCGTTGCCTCGCGGCCACGCTGAAAGGACTCGCGCGAGACGGGCCACCCCCTGTGTAAACAACAACAGACGGTGTTGTACTCCGACCGTGGCCAGAGACACCCGGATAATGGCCGCCTGTGGACGGAGACGCCTCGGGTGTGGAGCCTGGCGCTACAGCCGCAGATCCAATACTGGCTGGCTTTCTGGGGTGAACCTTCCGCAGAGGTGCTTATCTACCAAGATCACACCATATCCACTCATTTTGAAAAGGCAACGTCCCTTCTGCTCCATTCACTGATATTTGGATGAGACAGTTCGAAAAACACATAATCTTTTTCAGGATTCCTCGGCACGTGCAGTGAATGGTTTTAACGTAACGATGTCAATCAAGTGATTTCCTGGGAAAACTACTGGCAACTGGAAAATGCTTTCTCAGAAGATCACGCCGCTAAATTGAGGGAAACGCTGCAAACATTAGCATAGCAAGAAAACGACCGAAGAAGACGAAAAGAGCATTTCAGCCGGCTCTCATATGCCACCCACACAGATGGCTACGGCTCAGTTTTCGAATAAACGAGGGAACCAACTGCATTCACTTAGAAGCGTCTTGAATCTCCCTCGCCTTTTTGTGTAAAGCAGCCGGAGTGTTCCCAATGCAGTGTCAGCGCAGTTAGCGACTACCGCTCATCTTCCCAGCGATCGTGCTCGGTAGTTTGACCTAAATGGCAGCGTGAAAGTGACAGGAATGAATTCCATTAGCATGCCAGAAGAACACGCACGGTGGAATCATTAGGTTTCCCTCACATGCGTTAAAACAGGTACAATGTTTACGAAGTTTTTGCATGTCCAGTGGGATGGTAAAATTCATAGTTGGAAGCGTACAGGCCACATACATTTATTGCGCTGTTGAGGGTGTTATTTCAATGACTGCGTTCATCTTGGTTTGTATGTAAGTGCATCCAGTGTGCACGATGTACCATGTCACCCATAGACAACGGGTACATGAGAGCACTGAGGGTGGTCGCCTTTTTGTAGATTTCGGCATCAGCGTCACAGCTCAACGGCAAATCTATTGTTTTCGTCGTTGATCGTGTTATTGTCGACATTGATCCTGATTCTCGTAGTTTCTTCATTTCTTCATCCTTAATTTGGGAGATTTGTCTTACCAATTTTGCCGATCGAATCACTGAAGCATTTCACAACCGTAACATACGACCAGAATGTGGGCTCTGTCCACTTTCCGAAACCGAGACTGGCTTATCTATTAAATAATGTTTAATGACACTGAGAACAGCTTGCAGCCAGCCCAGGCCTGTGCGGACATCCAGTCCCCGCAGACGTTACATTATCAGAGTCATGTACGTTACGTTACTAGTGCCACACCCGTTACATTGCCAGAGCCACACATGTTACTTTACCGGTGCCATACACGTTACGTTACTAGCGGCACACCCGACGTTACATTACAAGCGCCACACACGTCACACTACCTGCGCAACACTCGTTACGTTACCAGCGCCACGCACGTTGCGTTACCAGCGCCACACGCGTTACGTTACCAGCACCGCATCCGTTACGTTAGCAGCGCCACGCGCGCTACGTTACCAGCACCACATCCGTTACGTTACCAGCACCCCACCCGTTACGTTAGCAGCACCCCACCCGTTACTTTACCAGCACCCCACCCGTTACGTTACCAGCACCCCACCCGTTACGTTACCAGCCCCACACCCGTTACGTTACCAGCACCCCACCCGTTACGTTACCAGCACCACACCCGTTACGTTACCAGCACCACACCCGTTACGTTACCAGCACCCCACCCGTTACGTTACTACCGCCCCATCCGAGCAACACCAAGCCTTAGAGCTGAGCGATGCCTCGGCTTTACCTGCCTGCGCTGTAGACTGCGCCGCATGCTGGGAAAGAAGAACGGTACAGTGGGGCCACGCAGGCGTTCGCGTGCCGCGCAGCATCAGCTGTATCAAAAATGCAGTCTCCAAAATTGAAACGAGGAACGGAACCTATCGATTTACACCAGCGCTGACGAGCTGTAGCAATATCGCTATTTGTTTGGGTGCGTGGTGGATACTTAATTCATCTAGCCAAAAGTTTTTAAGATGACTTTGGTGCCATTGGTAGAGGAATGGCGAATGAAATAACAGCTAAGTGTTGGGATTCATCTACGAACATTTGCCGACTTCCCCCAGGTGCCCGAAGTCTTCTACCCAACTCCTATGGGACACCTCAGCGTTTTTGTTTCTCCGCCAGCTCCGAATGCGCGCCACGATACATCGGAAGTGACTTAGTGCAAGTTTTCACGGTGAGCCTCCTTTATCAGACCCAGCGTCGAAACGCCCAGCAAAGAAGTCGGCAAGAGTGCAGTGGTCACCGAAGCACACAAGCACACACAAGCACAAGCGCAAGCCCCGCGGCGTTGACACGCCCCTCAATATGCCGCACCGTTGGGTCTTACAACGGGGACGCCATTGACGAATGCCTGCGGCAAGCATTAAGTCATGGCATACAGCCGACACACAATGCCGGCAACGCGCTCACCGCCCGCAAGTGAAAGCTGCGGACCGCTACGCGGCAGAGACATTCGAAAATCAATGTTGCCGGTCGACGCGCAGTGCAGGGGTCTGTCCATAGCTGATTGTCAGTGCCGGCGTCTCTTTCGGACGTGTCTGTCGATGGTCGCCGTATGAGCCCGGCACGATGCTTTAACACGGTCCCAGGTGATCGGATCAGTGCCCTGCGCTCGGGTGGGGGGTTACTTTAACCCCCCCCCCCGAGGTTAAAGGAAAACTGAGAGACTTGGAGACACAAAATTCACAGTGTACGTTGGCCCTATAAAAATTAACGTCTGACAAAATCTGAGGCTCGTAGGTCACAATCTCGAGGTCAGATAGGGTCAAACAAAACTCCAGATTGGTGCACTAAGTTCTCCAGACCTCGTCATGCAATTGTCTTGAGCCCGGATACCACTACTAAGCAAAAATTCGGTGCTGTTTATTTTCAGGCAGTTATCTTTTTTGACCTTGAGAAGTTTGTTGTGACCAAAATCCTACGACCTTATTTCGAATTTGCCTTTGAATAGGCGTTAAGGATTACGCTGGGTGGAGTGATCCCAAAAACGAAATGCTTACCTTGGGAATTTAGGTCAGTGACCTACTCTGGCCTTAAAGGAGATGATGAAAGATGTCGGATGCGGTATGTGATATCAATGAATCCAAACTGAGCACCAGAAGCTACCGCGTACAGAAAAATTTCGAGTCAGAAGCGGGTTGTTTTTCAACTTAGTCTGACGTTTATACCTAACTTTACGCTAGTTCAATTGATTGTGATCTTAAATGCAATCACTTTGTACCCAAGAAACTGTCTCAGAGATGCATGACTATCTAACACTCCGTTTTCGCACCAGATTAATCGATTCCCTAGATATTGCCTTCCCTGACAGCCACGAGCTGACTTTGACCTGCCACAGATCCGCACCCTTACAAGGTACATCTAATTTGTTGTATACAAATATTTTCTACGCAATTGCTTAACAATAGGTACAATTTGGTACAGCTACGCCGCCCTGTCTGGAAATTGTTCTATCATTAAAACCTTCGATGGGCAAATTAACCCGCCGATTGCGTGTTAATGGTACGTCACAGCTGCGTGTCGCAACGACGGCACAATTTACAATGGCATGCTACACCGATCGCCATCTTGCAATGAGAGCTTTCATTGATAACTCGCAGTATAATTACACATTGCGATGTTACGATACGCCGCATTGTTGGGTCTATGGCATGTGTTTCAGTTATTCTTTCGACAATTGCACGACAAAGTTTCAGCAGCTTCCTCAATAGCAGTTTTGTAAAGTCTGGCTGGCACAAATCACTAATGATCCTTTTTACGAGGCCGGATCCTTTGTGAACATTCACTGAAAGTTCCATGTCATGGTCTGTTTTCTTCCACGCACGCTATGGTTTAAATCCTAATGGTGGAGCTGACACGGCGTCAGCGACATAGCCGGAAGCTGCTACTGAGGATTATCATGATGCATGAGGCATGTCTTGACAATCGTATGCCCTGGTAATCTGTGCACTAAATCTTGCCGCATGCTTTCCGTCTCAGGTCTTGCTAATTTGTACTGGCCAACGCGAGGGTTTGACTACTAAGCAGAACGCTGTCTTACGGGGAGCGACGAGCCGTCATTCTTGAGCCTTCATTCCCTTCACAAGCTGGCTTTCAAAGCATAAGAAGTGACATCGCTGTCAAAACGAGTCCCGCCAGCACACGCATGGAGGGCATACGCCAGTACCGAAGCTTGTCAGGAAGCCGTTCTCCGCTGACAGCACACCCGCCGCTGACAGACAGCGCGGCTGTCATAGATATGTCAGCGTGATAATATACAGGTGGCACGACGGGCGTCACGCACTCCGCTGGGAATCGATGGTCTGAGCGTGATGCGCGTCCCACTGGCCTCAATAGGCTCGAGCCGTAATAACGCAGCCATTATTCCATCTGGGTCGCGCAAGGCTTTGCGATGTGTCGTGAGATTGTGTGGCGCCGCCATGTTGACACGGAATCGGGCATGAATGAAACCTCGGAGTTGTATCGAATGGGGACAAAAGAACGTGATCGAGTTACGTAGCTGCGGGTTTGCTGCTGGTAGCGTTGCACTCACACGCAGTTCAAGCAGATTGCAGAACGTGCGCGTATCCTTTACGTGTATGCTCAGTGCTGTGCAGTTCAAAAAAATGCGTGGTATTCCCAAAACGAATTACCTACTACTTAAACAATCGTTGCGCTGTTTAACAAATACTCACGGGCCTTAAAAATACAAGTTTTTCAGCATACAGCCTCTCAGCGTGCGTTGAGCCTTGCTGCGGAGGCGGTTTTCGCCGTTGATCTCGCCCGCCGCATCTTGTTTATTTTGTTTTTTGTTTTTTTGTTTATCTATAAATCCGATCAATTTTAACATGCAGTTTTTTATCTCCTCCAGACTTGAAAATCTCCTAGGCCAGGGTCCGCGCATCGCCGTGACCACTCCACATCAACTTACCTCGCCTCACCTCGTGACCATTCCACGTGACCACTCAACCTCAACTTTTCTCCGAAGCGTTTTCGGGACGCCGCATTTCTCCTGATTTTGATGCTCAATTTTTCTAAGCTGCTCATTTTGCCCTTCATGCAAGAGTAAAGCAAAGTATATCAAGCATCTCCACATATCGGAACAGAAGCACACCCAAAGGAATATGGGGGTGGCACCGTCTGAAAGTTTAAGCCCTTTTGTTCAATCAAGTTGTCCTTGTATCAAAAAGCCAAACGATGAACACTTAGTGTGATGAGCGACATCCCCTCTCTCCGGTCAATGAAATTGGAGATGAATTTGAATGGTGCCTCTAAAACCCATGAGATGTCTTCGAATGGCTTGGGACTCCCCATGCATAAATTCGGGGGGCACGCTTGTACTGGAAAGAGATGATCTCACGCCAAATAAATGTATATATATATATATATATATATATATATATATATATATATGCGTGTGTATATATGTATGTATGTATGTATATCACTGTTATTTGTTGTTGGTGGCGTTGTATCATCACGTAGTTCAAGAGGATTACAGAACGTACGTCTATTAAATACCGGATATTCCTAAAACATATTGTTTTTTATTTAAACAGTCTTTGTGTTGTTTGCCAAATGCACACCAAGCTCAAAAACGTCGGTTCTTCAGTTTACAGTGTTGTAAGTTTGGCTCCGCGGCAGTTGCACACAAAATTTTCAGTATACGGTGTACCTCACTATCTACTACAAAAGCAAAAAGGTCACCCCACTCATCTCGAAAAATAATCTCACATCCAAACCTGGCCTCTTGGGACGAATCAACGTAGTTTACCAATTTCGTTGTGGCAAAGGAGATTGCAGGCTCCTAAAGTAATCAAACTACGTTGGCATCACTACCACCGCACTTTCAAGGCGGCTGACAACGCACTTGGCTAGAGATGCTCTAAAAGAGCACATGCAAAAAACGGCCGGAACATCACCCGAGACAAAGCCACGGTAAACACCACCATTACAACATCATCAAACAGGAGGCAGCTGTATGTTCTAAACCTGTTACGATCGAAATGTTGTTACTTACCGGAGGCAAAAAAAAGCCAACCCCTCGTGTTTTGTCGCTCGACTTATTATGCTTCTTAGAATTTTAACCATCTAGTTTAAGATCCCGTAAAATTGGACGATCGAACTGAACTTGATTTTCCCTCATTGTTATTCCCCTATAGTTATACCTAACCGTAACATACCATCATATATTCGCCTCTTGTAAGTTGTGTGAGTAACTTTAAAGATAGAACATGTGATTCTGAAGCGTCAGGCCAATCAATAGGTTCCAAACATCGGCGAAAAACTGTAAGTCCCAATGATGAACAGATAACCGTTATCAGAAAACTAGAGCAAGTGCAGAAGAAGCTTGTTAAATGCACCTACACCAAGGTCTTTAACATCACTTATATGGTGTGGTATATATATATATATATATATATATATATATATATATATATATATGCATATATATACATATATATAATATATATATACATATATATACATGTATAATATATATACACACATATATACAATTATATATATGCATACATATATATATATATATATATATATATATATATATATATATATATATCTATCTATCTATCTATCTCTATCTATATCTATATCAATATCTATATCTATATCTATATCATAATATCTATATCTATATCTATATCTATATCTATATATCTATATCTATATATATATATATATATATATATATATATATATATATATATAAATACAACTAACAAGCAATGTTATTCCTTTGCACTGTGCAATTTGGGCTGGAGTTGAAAACCGAGTAAAAATGCATTTGAAAAATAGAGACGTTCTGGGCAATGCCTGATATTGCATACTGAAACACACGTGGAAGCTGACCACAGTATTTGTGAGATACAGTAAATTCATTAACATTCTTGCTCAAGCATTTAGCATCAAAGAAACTTCGCCCCATTCATCCTCTTGAATGGGCAGCAACAAAGACGCCGTCACCCAGAACACGGGATGACGGTTTGTCCGCTTCCCGCCAGGACTCGGCGGTATTCTGGGGTTTCCGAGCGGAGTGAGGATGTCACGCTTTGGCGGTGACGGCAGGACCTGTAAGGCTTCCACAGCCAACGCCTGATTCGTCCACGGCGTGGAGCTTTCTGAAAGTCTGAATGACCCGGTTCTTTACACAAGCACGAGCTCGCAAAACAAAATGCATGCCGTTTGAAGCCCTTTCACAGAGCTACAGCAAACACGCTGCGGCGCGTGTCGATTGATCGCGCGCGGCAAACACCCCCTCCTATCGGTCACCGGCTCCATGCCATGTCTCCAGCATCACGAACCTGATCTGTCAGCTGACCGGAGGACCAAAGGAAGCCGCAGACAGCAGCCAAACAGCGGCTTCCCAGCGCTTCCTCCTTGACTGGCCGTCTCCGCACGCGGCCTGCGATCAACCTGCCGTGCTCGCCCGCGCGCCCGCCTGCCTTTCGGCCAGTCAGAGCGGCGCGGGTCTGACTGCGGCGCTGTTTACATCCCATGGACCAAAATGCACCCACTCCCACTAATGAGGCCGCATCCGCGAAACGGAGGTCCGATGGCGGAGCAGCGACCGTGCCAGAGCAGAGTTGACGTCAGGGTCGTGCCGTCCGCGCCGCTGTGCGCCGGCTGGTGAGTGGTGGCAGCTATCGCCAGACGACGCTCTCCCTCTCAGCCTGCAAGATTCTGAATACGTGGGGCATTTGGCGCACTTGGAGTGCTCTCCAAGAGTAAAAGGTTCCTGGGCCGAAACAAAGTGCGCCTACTCCATTATTAAAAGAACACGCTGTCCATTTGTAGGAGGGAATGAGCTTTGCAATCCACGTTCATGAGCTGTAAAGACACCTACCCACGTCTTCCCAAAAACAAACAAAGACACGCCCTATCACTGAGCCATTAGCGAGTCATTTCGTTACACGCCCAGCGAGCTCCGCCGCACCGTCGGCGGGCCTGTCCGCCGTCACGGCCCCAGTGTCGGCGGGCCTCCACCCGACCGCAGACCGTCCTGCAGCTGGAACGGGCCATTACGACGGCCATAAACCAATGCCCCTGCCAATCGGTGCCGGCGGCGACGGCCCGGCCTCTCAATCAATGCCTCATCCACCGACGCCCCCTGGCCCATCAGCAAAAGGTCGTGCACTACCAGCCTTGTGTCGTGCCGCCAGCCCCGAGGCGCCAGCAGTTGGACATCTGGTCCACGAGCGGTGCGCAGACCTCGCGACATCGCTCCACTGCTGCGTCGAGTCCGGCCCCGGCGCGCTGTCCACCACCGGCTTGGAATATGCGTCCGTGGGACGGGTGTAGCGCAGATCAGCGGTCCACGGTCGCGGTGTTTGCGGCGCCAAGCGAGGCATTAACTGAAGTTGGCGTTTTACGTAGATATTAGTCAAGCATGTTATCGCATTTTTCGTGCACTTCCTGGGGCCACCATGCGGTCAGAAGGATTCAGTGCGCATCATTAATTTCGGCTAACGAGCGTGAGCGTCGCTCCACTCGACCGGCACATCTGGAGCGACTTCTGCCGTCTATTACTGCCACACGCGTCACTGGGCCCCATCCTTTTACATCGGCGGCGTGCGACAGCTTGGCTCGCCTATCAGCTACCGGCACAGTACGGCCACTACCGGGGCGACGACAATGCTCGGTAGCACACTGTCAAAGCCGCTCGGGTCAAAGGGCCAAAGCCGCCGCAATCTCGCCGCAGCCGGCTCTAAGTGGTCGCTATTGACGGGCTGAGGCATCTCGTCCAGCCGGTGCCGAGCGCCAGCGAATGGTCTTGCGCAGCCTGGCCCTGATCGCTTTCTGATTGGCTCTGGTGTTCGTAGTGACAACGTCTAATTATGAAATGGCTGTTGGCCGCTTGATGTAATGGGCTGGGCACCGGGCCCGCGGCACGGTGGGCTTCCAGCCTCTTGCCGGCGGAGGGATCGCGTGGAACATGGAATCCCCAATGCTTGCTACGCACAAAAGCTTTTTCTGCTGAAAGACCACACAGACGAAAAATGCCAGCGCATGTACACAGATTATATGTATATGAGCAGTAAACCGACTGTCCCATTTCTGACCCTAACCCGCGATCACGTCGGTCACTATGCAGGCCCGAGTCGTAAGCACAGTTTTGCCGTTGTAGTTATTGGCAAAAGTTCGCAGACAGTATGGTATGTTCATGTTCTTCTGATGTCGTCACATCACGTAGCTCTTGGAAGCAGTTATCAGCTTGCTGCCGGCAATTGGCTTTAACGAGAGACTTTGTTTTTCGGCAGCGAAGCTTCCAAATAGGCTTGCCCTTGTCTCCAGTGATGGGTTCTCAATCCCTGGATAAAGGCGATAAAGGGAGAAAATGTCTTTAATTGTAGGAATGTTTGAGTGCTGGATAACCTGAACCTTGGCTACGAGACACAGTCCAACAAAAGACTCCCTGAGGAGTATTACTTGGGTTAGGGCTACTCGGGTTAGGGTTACTCAGGTTAGGGTTGATAAGGTTAGTGTCACTTAGGCCAGGGCCACGGAGGTTATATGGCTATCAAGGTTAGGATTGACTAGGCGAGGGTTACTGAGGTTAGGGTGATTTACGTTAGGGCTACTTAGGTTGGGGTTACTTATGTTAGGGTTACTCGTCAGCGAGGTGCCTGGATGAATGGTCGCAAAGGCGTAAGAACCACTAAACGTTTTGTTCAACTTCTATCGACATTTTAGTCTTAAGCATAAATTGTCACACCTCTGCTGTTATCCTTTTGAAGACGGCTAAATTATTATTGTAACTGTGACCAATTAATGCTTTATAAGACACCAACAGGCCTTAACATTTGAACTTTTGCGCAGTATGTCGCGCGCCGGTTTGTTTCAGCACAGCTCACACGGCTCAGGATTTGGAATCTTGTATTCAGGATTTTGAATCAAGATCCACTTCATGATCTGGAGCAGCTCAGGGATTTTGTGTAGCGTGCAATCTTATTGGCCTAGCTGCCTCTCGAAGTCGGTAGGCGCCCATTGGACTGGCGCAGTGCTGAACCAGACTAGAAGCGGCCCAGCACGCATTTGCTGGACCTTGTACGAAGGCTTCGCAAAAGCGCATAGAGCAAATTGCGGAATATCCATTAAACTTAATTAATAGCCTCATGGTATGAGTCAGATGCAAGCATCGCTAGCTGTCTTTTGTGACAATCCTAGTAACTGTAAAACCGTTGGGCTCAGTTCAATGTCCTAGAAAGTGATCCTTCCTGGGTCTTGTGTGGCCCATTACCTTATGAATGCCTGGAATACATTCTGTCCGTGTCATCCAGAACAATCCCAAAACAAACAGTGATAAGGTCAGGTGCATCATTCGATGGGGCGCACATTGCATGATCAGTACAGACGGGACCTGGCCGGCAATTTAATCACGCTAAATGGATTTGAATTGACTCAAACCTTCGGCGGTTTGCATTGAGCAGGTAACTATGATTGTACAGCATATTTACTCGGAAAGCATCTCGTGTGCGCAGCTCAACTCGTGTCTGTATTTCGCAAAGGCACAGAACACCAATATTGGCCTCAGTGATTTGTCCCACAGACGCGTGATAAGCCAGACCCTGGGTGCATCGGGCGACAGAGGGCAGGACCGCAGGGGAGCGAGGACGTCGATCAGACAACAGTTTCGACAGCCTCTGCACACGCTTGCACGTGCTGGATATGTTAAACCTGACGGCACCAGCCACCAGCACTATATGTAAGCATAGTTCCGTGAGGAAAATATCGCATTTCAGTGTGAGACTGATGACCTTATTTCTCTGGGGCGTACAAAAACTAGGGTCTAGAATGGACGGTGTCATGTTTAAAGATATTAAGACAAGTTTCCGGTATGTCAAAAAAGCACTTAAAACCATTGGCATGCTTTTAGCGCCCAAGACTATTTGTATAACCAAATTTAACTAAGTTGTGAATATGGCTGTTAATAAGTTATTATACGATCATGTAATGAAACTATTTGTAACGTCAGAGTCACTGTCTGAATTGCTGCGTCAGAGTTACCGTTGTAGCGGACGGCGTGACCCACTTTTGGTACCTGCGCACCCCGCAACGTGGCGTTGTTCTATGCGGGTGAATTTAACTTACCGGTGTTATGTGCGTGTGTTTTGGACTCTGCTCGTGGTGTTCTTGTTCTCTTTAGTTGCATTTAGGTTTTGGTTACGGCGCTGTTTGTTGTAAGCCATTCAATTTTCATCCTCGTGTCCGTCCTGTCTCATAGTTGCCCAAATGTCTGCGTCATTTCTGGCAAAACGCAGTTCGTGATCGAGGCATGTAATCACCAGCGCAATCTGTCAGCCAACTGTCTTTTATCGTTGGGACACTTGGTGCTGCATTACCGGAAACACGAATGGTTAACTGAAGGTATCGTTCTTGACCACGAGTACAACACATCCGATGATGTGGGGTTTTCGCGTGTGCAATGACGGAGAACTTATGCACTGTTTGTAGCTTCGAAATATAACATGGGTACACACTATTGCCGAAGTGTGTGGCAAGTGCACTCGATTTGTGTCGTGGCTATAACCGGAATCAACAACAAAAAAGGTAGTCACTTCAGATGCGTGCAATACAGCATGAATACCATTCGCTATTTACTTGTCCTAATGCTTCAAAAAAGACTGTCTCCATACTTCCTGGCTTCCCTGGCATGATGGCAACACCATTGCAAAGCGTATCTCAAACCATGATTGTACCACATTTCGAAACGTGTTCATGCAGAACAATACCGCACCGTTAGTTAAACCAACAGAAGCTCCGCTCACGACGCGACTTTGCTGATGGAAGGAAGTTCGGCCTGAAAGCAGACCAGCGGAGCTTCAGGAATACACAATTCGTTTCGCTCGCGACCTCAGAGTCTGCACTAACTTCTTCTCAGAAGTTCGTGCATCTCGCGCACCGTATAACACTACAAAACTGCCACCTTCTTGGTTTAATTTCACTTGCTGAACGCCAACAAGCCATGCAAACAGCCACGTCTGCAGTCGCGAGAACATACAGAGACTCTGGCAAGGAATGAGCAATGATGGCTAAGAATGTGAAGAGAGAAGACGAGATAGGAATCATAGTACAGGTAGTTAAAGGATCTCACGGGTAAAATTGGCATATCCCTACTTATCCTGAATACTTAAGTAATATACAAAATTCCCTTTTCAATTATGATACCCATGCCAACCTTCTACCACGACAAAGAGGTCTTCCCCACTTAATTGCTCGCCCTTTGCGTTAAGAAGGGCCTTAATGCCTTACAAGACTTTAAAAGAGCGTTAATGGATTTAGGTGTACTGATACAGCTGTCCTTAGACTTTCATTGCACATAACAACACCGGGGCAAACAGTAAGCACTGGTAACCAGCTGGCACACTGAGCCTTCATCTCTCCGAACATGGCAGGACTTAGCAGGAATAGCCGAAACTATCCACCGACAGTCGTAGCCAATTCAAAAAAGGTCGGGAAGTTGCGTATTGGTGTTCTTTGTTGCCATATTATTCTTAGATACCTTATATCAGGCGAATGAGAAGATTTTCCGCCAATCAACGAGTTCGGCCCTCAATACGAGCTCGTTTTTGGCTTTGAATTCCCAGCAGTTGTAAGAAAGAGACGCCGAAATGTCATAGAAGTATGCACCTAACACATTTGTCACATGCTGCGTTCAGACCATACTCTGACATCCTAGGCATGCGTTTCCTATGTAGCATTAGAATATGACATCATGGACACGTACGCACCTGTTGTACCTATTTGAATTAACCGATGCCTGGACAGGACGTTCACCTTCAACGTCGTTTGAAGCAAACTAAACGTATCTCGTTCCCCGAATGGCTCGTTTTTGTTACCGAAACTTGGCCGATTTCTGCCTTCCCTTCGATCACATATCGCAATACGTCGGGAAAGAGTTCACGTGTTCCGCGTGAAACTGCATACACTTGCAGTAAAAAAGAGCAAAAGATGATAAACAGACTCATATATTATAAGACGGCGAATCAATGGCTTCAAAAGCTTTCCCAGGTCACAGCATATTTGAGTTCACAGGCACCCAAAGAAGTGCGCAGCCGATGCTGCCTCTCAAGGCACGCAATGTCTTTATGAATATGGCGTCCAGCTCGGGACGCTCGACGTTTAAAACGGAAAAGATCGCCTTAACAATGAGGTGGACGAAGGAGGACGCGCACCACTGTAAAGTGACCATGATGATTTCTCAGTACGCTTACAAGTAATGAGCGGGTAGCCGAAAAAAATCATTCACAGCCATTGTCAGAATGACGTGAAAACACATGTACTGCTCATGCCCATCATTGCGGTCGAACTTTCAGGTGACATAGTAAGTATTACGACAGGAAGGCTGTGAATACTGAAGGTCACCAGCGTTTGGCATTGGGTGAAAAATGCGTAGCAAGGCCTATGTCGCGCCCGCAGCGCGAGGTAGTTATATTCTAGGATATATGCGCGCTACTCGTGAGTACACGCACTTCTTAGACGATATTCTGGTGCGAAGAAAAGACCACGCACAAGCGTGTCACGCCACGGTTATCAGTACACAACAAATAAGCCAACTTAAGCCCGTGGGTGATACAGTGTAACAGTGTGGGACAGTGACAGCGTGTGAAAATTTGGCAGTGTGTGGCAGTACAACAGTGCGTGTGTGTGTGTGTGTGTGTGCGTGTGTGTGTGTGTGTGTGTGAGGGGTAACGGTGGGACAGTGTGACGAGTGTGGCCCGACAGACAGCAGACCACGCTCCCACCCATCACTACGGTGCAGGCTGTGGAGCGCCACACAATGCACAGACTGCGGGATGCTCCCCGTCACAGACTGCGGGGTGCCTCCTGACAGCGACTGCAGGGGCACCTCTCGACACAGACATCGCAGCGCCGTCCGATGCAGGCTGCGGAACGCTCTCCGACACTGAATATGAAGCGCCCCCGACAGAGACTGCGGGACAACTCTCCACATGCGCTGCCAGACGCCTCCCGACACAGAACGCCAGGCGCCGTTCGACACGGACGGCGAGATCGCCGCCGGGCCCCTGCCGCGCCAGCGCGTGGAAACGTCCGCCCAATTACGCTGGGGATGGTCTCTAGTTGCAGTGGCGCTGGCGCCGGCCGGCCTCGCGGGCGTCGGCGGGCGACCCTCCAGTCGGCTCGGGTGCCTGATTTACGGCCTCCCACGCCGTCTGAAGAGACGGCCGCGGCGCCAGCCGGATTGTCGTGACCACGTGACCGGTCTGGCTGCGGCGGCGACACAGACACGGTGCCGGCTGCGGGGGGCGCTCGGACACTGGCGCTCGTTGTCCCGCTGTGGTATTTGCGCGCGAGACGGCGAGGGGCTTCACGCTCAGGTGACGACCCTCCCTTAAGTTTTGGAATTTGTTTGCAGTTTTATTAAGTAACTTGCAAAACGTGGATACACATTTCCTTTAGAGCATATAGCACGGTCAGATGTTTTGGTGGCGGCGACGGGTGGGGGGGGGGGGGGGGGGATTTTCACTCTCGTTATGAGGCCAAGTAGTGCGGTGGCGTGCTTGCGGGCTTTTGAGTAATGAGAGAAATGTTTAAATTGTGCCCAACGTTTAGAAGCAAATGCAAAGCCCGAAACGTCATATTTTGCTCTGCATTTCCTGCCTGAACTACTACCACAACCATAAATAGGTAAATGGTGTGTGAAAATGATCAGGAAAGTGTCAAATCATGCAATGATTCTGTCAAAATACCTGCAACTGAGAGAAACCCAGTGAAACTAGAATGTCAAGCCAGAGGCAGACTAAAACAAGGCTGGAAGGTGAAATTAACTTGAATCTCAAAACTTGGGCAGCTTAATCCCTTGTTAAGATGGGTTTAGTGCTGAAGTATGAAAACAAGGGTAATGTAAGATAATTCGGGACAATGGAAGGTTTTCTCCGCATTTAAACCAGGAACTTACGAAAACAGCTGCCTGAAACTATTGCACTTACGTCGTAATCCCATCGTCGCATTGCATCACGTGCTTGGTGCGGTTCGCCAACGATTTCCGATTTTGATCTTTCCGTCAAACGCATCCAACTACCAAAATGATAACATATTTATCTGATGTTACTTGCGGCAGGATGTAACAGTCTTCACCGCAGGAGATTTTGCCCACGCTTGTCTGGCCAGCGATCAGGTCAGGGGGCCACCCCTGATCATGCCAAGAGGGTGCATGTATGATCGCGTCTATCAAACTCAATGTGTTCAGGGGCCCGCAAGCGTCATATCCTGATTCTCCGACTTTCTCTTAACTTCCTCTGCATGCCTTGCACCCGTAAAGCAAGATGCTTGTGCTATGATGCTACTACACCGAACTTTCAACCCGAAGCACCATCACACTAGAGCTATTTTTACAACCGTCTATTTTTTATTTACATGACCTTTTTCGGGCGCCGGAAGACCTCTTGTGGGAGAAGGCAGACTCCGGCTCGAGCATGTTCAGAATATGACTCATGGGGTAATTTAAATTACGATGCAAGCGCGAAGCAAAGGATAGTGAAGGGGAGCTTGAGCCAAACGTGAAATAGTGACGAGTAGCCTGAACCAAACGAATAGTTGCAAGGAATGGTAGCGTCGTAATCTTATGCTTGCATTTATGGAAGATGATTCTGAGCATTACAGCATCTGCTACAGAACAATTAGTGTAGCACGTGCGAAATGTAGAGGATGCCAGTCAAATGCCTCACAATGAAAATTACTAGGCATCTCAAGGTTGGTGGCAACACAGTAAACAATGTGTTAACAGAGCACATCTATTAACAATGAGGTTTTAAAGGTACTAACATCAGCAAAATTCACGTGCACGTGTATGGCTATTGGACGGCAATGGTAATGGCAGTTCCTGGAATGTTACATGCTCTGTATGCATATGCACTCAGTAAGCAGGGTAATAGCATCAACAATTCTTAACGAGATTGTCCAACTGATGTCATGGGCACTGCTATGCTATGTGGCTGAAAACATGTAAACCTTAAGAATACATCAGCTATTTTCCTCATCACCCCTCAGCTTCCTAACAGATGAGTTCGCATTACTGCGGGCATTTTTAAGCACGGAAATCGGTAGTCAACTTTAGTTCGAAAGAATGTAATTTTACGTCCTATGCTGTAATTCAAGATGTATGTGTGGGGAAGAAAAGTGGCATGCCTCAAGATTCTTGTTTCCAGTCCATCTGTTGAAACGTCCCTCAAGGTTGCCAGGTTGGCTGGTGCTGTGCTTTACGGTTTCGGATGTTGTGTGGCTGCGACAAAGTGTACGACTGAGCATTGTCCAAAATATGTTGTGGGCAGCAATGTTTAAAGAAATCGTACTAAATGGCATCTCGTCAAGAGCATTTAAACTTAGCACCTTTCGATCTCTTTAACCACATCTCAGGGGAGTACAACGATCATATTCACGATCTTTTGAAAGATGTTGATCTTCAAGCAGCATAACTAAAATGTCTGCCAAGTGAGAATTTGAACGAGCCGCCATACTCAGCATGATGCCAAAGATGAAATCTCTCTCGCATTTGCTTCATGAAAGGCGACAATTGGAAGTCGTAAATACCTACAAAGATTGACATGCATAGAAATTTGTATTTTTGCATGTTTTTTTATACAGCAAGAATAATATATGAAACCCCCATCATGGTTCACTCGGTGTTTGATCAGATATGCATCTGGTGGTGTGCAGCATAAAAGAAGGCTTGTGTCGACGACACCTAAGTAAAGAATTGCAGCAATTGATTTTACCCCACAGGGATGTGACAGAGCCCCACGACCCTTGTCTTATTTTGGCAGCATTTTACTTTTGTCGACGTAGCGCGACATTTCGCGACGTAGCGTAAGAAAACAATGCCGCCATGTTTTGCGTTGTACACGTTCTACTTTGTGCGCATATTTTTAGTCAGTGGCTTTCATAGCTCTCAGCAAACTGTCATCTTACTGTTTTTTATCTCTAAGAAAACAGTACCTTTTTAGTACCATGCGCCACGCAGACACTCAAATTTCCATCAAAGACGGCAAGTTCCTTGACCTTAAAAACCATGCACTTGCCCTTGTTGCTGCGCGCTTACCTTTATGGAGAAGAACGTTTAAACACACGACGAAAAGAAGGGTCGGTCGAGGCAGACACCGGGCCATCATGGCATCGCTTGTCACGACCACAAACAGCTACACCTGTCTGCCACTGTCTTGGCTGTCTGATGCCCTCAGTCGCGGCACCCAAGCTGTCTTAAATAGCTACCGCTGCCTGACGGCACTCAGCGGAGTGCTAGTTCCCAGTGCAGTCAGCTTAGTTGTTTGACCCTATCTCGACTGTCTGCTGTGCCTTGGAAACAACCACTCCAGCCGTCTGGCGCTGTTTTAACTGTCTGCAGCACTGTTTTGTCCGTCTGCCGCTGCCCAGCGAAACACAGCTCAGCTGTCCGACGCGGCGCAGTTGTCGCAATTAAGTGAGAGTGAATATCACCGGGGTCGCGGTCAGCACTGCGGGCCAGCCCAGGGGTCGGGTCAACGATCTGCGGCGTCAGCCTGCACCGCCCCGCTGTCCACAGCTCCTCGGACAATGTCACCGGATATCTGCCGGTTGACACTGTTCCGACTGTCTGCTGTCCTGCTGTCACGAGCGTCTCACAGTCTCAGCTTTCTGCCGCCGCCCGACTGCTTGCCGCTCTGCGTTTACGGGTGCCAGCCGTCTCCGTCGCCGGGTGCCGTCCGACTGACGGACTCTGCTGACGTGACGTGACGTGACGGACGTGGACTGGCTCGGCCGTCGGCGGTCACGTGTCACTGTCTCAGTCGGCAGAAAGTCACGGCAGCGACGGGCGGCCCGCGAGCGGAGGCGGCATCCGACGCTCGCGACCCAGCTCAGCCGACCTCGGCTCGCAGCATCGCACCCACCACGGCACCCACCACGGCACCCGTCACAGCACCCGGCCGCATCAGCGTCCCCCGTGTCAGCCCCGGCGGCCGCCCGCGGCCAGAATGTCGATGCTGGCGCCGCGGTTCGCCTAGCGCCCCTAGCGGACACTTTCGGAACCTGCTGCCAAACGAGCCTCCGTTGAAATTCAGTGTCGCCGGGCGGCCGTACGCTGACGATACCCCGACAGAAGGCCGACGGATATTTTACATTTCAATGGCGAGATAATGGCGCCGGAGTTCGTGGCTGTGATTTGACGATACCACATCAAAACGTTTTGATTCTCCTGAAAATTGCATGAAAAATCTAAATTTATGTATGCTGCACCATTTGTATTAATGCCAGATGTGAATATATAGCTATGTGTGCGTGCGTACAAGGGCTTATTTGGCTCCAAAGGGGAAATTCTGCCGTTACATGATCTCATACCACGAACTCGACCGCCCGTGATATGTCTAGATCAGCAGGGACAAGAAGAGCTATTTTCGCAATAATTACAAGTTTGACGTACTTGGCCCTCGATCTCATACATCCTTACATCATCAGGACCATCTCTCTTTAGTGACAAGGCCTCTTTTCGGCAATCCACAGGATTTTCCCATCAGGAAACGGGCCTCCCTCTGTATAGCGGCTTGAAACAAATGTAACGCACTGGTCAACAATCAATAACCAGCAGTCAACAATCGAACTAGAGTGCTATTATTCTCGACACCACATTCGAGCTTTCAGAGTTTGACCTCCGCTCATTGCAACATTATCCTGTTACTCATGGTGAAACCTTCTGGTTTCATCACTACCGCCGACCATGTATACTAGGCCTACTAAGGCCTGTGATCTTCCTCTAAAAGTTTAAAAGGAATAAAAATATATTTTCACCTGCAATTTCTCTGACTGATGGCCAGTGAGCGGCAACGCACTCCCCCCCCCCCTCTCTCTCTTTCTCTTTCATATATGTTTATATATATATATATTCATATATACATATATACATATATATATATATATATATATATATATATATATTCATATACATATATATATATATATATATATTGATGTATATATATATATATATATATATATTTATATATATTTCATATCTATGTGTATATATAATCATAAAGTTTCACCTAGATGAGCGTACATTTCACGCGATTCGCCGGTAGCTTGTATTTTCTGAAGCAAGCTAATAGAGTGCTGTTGGTAGAGCTGACAGGCAGTAAGCAAGCCTAGGTGATTACTCACATACTGGAAACAACGTGCAGCGCAAAGCTCAAGGCCTTTTGGAAGTATTTTATTTTGTTTTTTTCAGTCCCACTCCCAGGGCAAGGCGATATCGAACGTGTAAAAAGACCAAGGTATCGCCCAGGGTAGGCAAAAGGTCAGGCAAGATCTGGTGACGCGCGTGGGGCAGCCTGATGGGGATACCGTTGCTTTTTTGATAAGGGCAGATACGTGAGAATCTCAGGTGAGGTGTCTGTCGTACACTACGCCAAAGGTCCACACTGCGAGGCCTTCGTGCGTTGTGCCCTCCAGAAACCGACCAGAAATAGGAGCCGTGCCACGATAATTTTGATGTAAACCACAGACAGTAGGCTCCGTTTTACTAGTATTTACTTTCAGACCGTGAAAATGGAACCAGATGCCCAAAGACTCAAGTGTCTGTTTCATTGTAACAATGGGCTGTAGGAGGGAGTCTTTTTTTGCAGATATCAAACTCACACAATCACACAATCAAACAAACAGAGACACGTCGTTGGCAATGGTCTGAAAGAGGAGTGGGCACAGAGAGGATTCTTGGAATACAAGAATGGGACTGGGCTGGACTTTGAGTGGTATCGGTTACCGTCGGCAGCATACCATACCATACCATATCGTACCATGCCACGCCAATGTCGGCATTATAATTTGGTCCGCGACCTTTACGTAACTTGACTCATTTGACAGGTGTCTGCAACTTACTTAAATCCTGGCTTACCGGCCGACTTCATTTGGCATTTACGTCATCAGTTTTGCTCACGTCATTTCGTCCATAACAGCCATTCAAAAGCAAACTTAACTTTGATTGGCGATAGAACAGAAAAACGGCGGCCAGCCCACACAACCTATGATACGCCGTCTGTTTAGCTAGTAGATCCACTTCTGATGAATGACTCATCACTCAGATTCAAAACCGGCAATGTTCTGCTTTGAAAGCAATGATGTTCCCTCCGTCGTCTTTATTTACATACAGAACTCTAACGACCTCTGCATTGTTTATTCTATGAGCCTGCGTCTGCACGCGGCATCTTTGGTAATATCAGCGTCGGTCTAGACGCGCAGCGGGATCCTCGGCTGGCGTCTCTGGAATAGACGCACTTTATCATGACGATAACAATTTAGATAAGCGAGACCTCAGCATCTGTGTCGGCTTATATTATGGAAAACCATAGCGTTGAAAGGCATGGACAGTTACGGCGAGTTCTTCACGCGGGCGATTCTTACAACTGGCAAGCAGAATGTGTGTGACATTTGATAACACGCGTTCATACATGTCAATTGCCCCGAGGAAGGTGACCCTGCACCAATGAGAGGCAAATATTCGCAGTTCCCCTTCGTTACAGAATCGGGAATGGCCTGCGCTGACCTCCACTAAGCGTGCTTGTTACAGCGACAACCAATCTGAACCCCGGTTATCGCTTAATCCACTTTGATTGGGGCGTCATAATCAGCATTATTCGTGCTGACGATGCCTGCCTGTATTAGTGCCCCTCCTCCGAATGTCAGCTCTCGCATCACCACACAACACGTGATAATGAAATACGGCAAGCGACCCTCCACTGACTAATGATGAGAGACGCCTTTCGGACTATAAAGCAAGGCTCAACCCATGGGAACCGCAAAGTCGCCACGCGCTGCAGTCTGTCCGCAGGCTGCTACATAAGGAGCTCTGAGAAGTACACGACCGCTGAACTACTTCGCGGGATGCACGCGTCATCCCATTGATAAGCATAGCTAACGAGGACAATTAGGCCGACGTTCTGAAATAGTCGAATACGCCACATCCGCCCGGTCAAGCGAGCAATCCGAATCGACAATCGCTCGCCGACCGCGTCCCTGTTTCCAATACTGCAGTCATCAGGCTGATGAAACCAGGATCACGTGATCCCGAGCATTATTCACAATTTCTTGGCACAGCGAGCCTCTGCCGTGTGTGCTGCGGCACGTGGGCTCCGAACCCGATCGTAATCTCCATCTCATCGCGCTTCTGAGACCCGTCCCGTGGCTGGTGACGGTAAGCTCGCGGTGGGATCGTCTTAGGCGCGGTCGTCTGGACGGGACGTGTAAAATGCTGCATTTCTCTGGGCAAAATCGCCGTACATTCTGAACAGAGCCCGACGCGGATTGGACCAGTCCGCGCATGGCAGATGGATTCGCGACGCGGATTGGATCGAATCAGAAAATTTTGGCAATGCACGTGTCGATCGGATTGCCAATAGATTGAATTACAAATAAAACTACGGATTTACAACCCCCATTGCAACAATCCTATGAAAAGCGCGTCAAGCCCGCAAGGATGTTATTTCGATTATTGGTAATGGCAGCAGTTTGAATGGTCCTTTTATACATATGTATATATATATATATATATATATATATATATGTTTGTATATATGTGTATATATACATAGATATGCATATATATACATATCCTGCATACATCAAATAACATTGTACTATTTACATCACGCATGAATTTTGCCCTAGTGCTGGAAAGAGTAGGCATTGGAGACCTGCATCAGATTCAGTGCGTTGTTTGTGTTCCCCTTTCCATGATGCCAGTAAACTCTGAATAATATGTTCATGCCTTTCGCTACCTTGCATTGTCTACCTGCTACGAAATTAATGAATAAATAGTGAAAATGTAAGCAGGATATCCCTTGCTTTAGAAAGTAAGTTGCTTCTAGCCTTCCAACATCTTGCCATTGCCAAATCATTTGCGAATATATGCGCTAAAGCACGGAAGTGCACGCAGCTAAGGTGTTACATTTTCCGAAGGTACGTCCCACCCATATACTTATATTTAGTCTCCGAACTGTCCCCGACACCAAACTTAATCGAGGCGGGGGCTACATTATTTTAAAAAGCAGGTAGCTCATTAAATAGTATATTAAATAGTACCACTCCTGCAGCCAATCAACACACTCCCAACTGACCTATTGATTCCTGCTTTTTGTAGTCATTCAGAATGCTGGTGATAAGGTGAGTTAATGGGAAATAATTAAAAATGGTGGTGGTGTGTTATGATAGCTTTTTTATGACGACAACAGAAAGCTGAGCCCGGATTGGGATGGATTTTTTAATTCGTTTAGCCCAAACGGGCCGAATTTGCTCGGAAAACTTGAAATGCCAGATTGTCAGGCTGATTAGGATTTAAAGAGCCGGCTGTACCGGACCGAAATCTAAAAGATTAATCGTGGTAATTTTTGATGTTAGCGTAGTATCTATGGAGCTGAACGGAAGGCATCAACATAAAATACGCCCTGCACACCTGCTTCAATTATCATCCTACGCAGCGTCCTTGATTGCTAATTGTTTTCATTGTATGCACTCGATACAAGTTAGGTGTGTTCAGGAAACCACTAGTTTCTTTTCACAATATGTACTGTCACCTGCATGGGTGACATCGCACTGTTCATTTTTGAATGTTAACAGATTTGGGTGCTCGCGCCATAGATTCTTAAGAATTTTCCCCACTAAAATTGTCGATAAAAACGGCCATTCAATGAGATTTAGGGTTCATTGACACTCATTGTAGATGCTATGGGCATGTTATAATGGCTTAATGTTTTAAAATTTCGGCAAGCTTGCATTCCTGAGTCCGAAGATCAGCCGCAAATTGCTTCTAGCATGCAAATTGCACAAGCTGCGAGCGCGAGTCCGTTGCAACTGAACCCCACACCCACACAAAGTGGGCCACGTTAGCGAAACACTTGACAGATCCGCCCGCTGCTAGTGCCGCGGTACAAAAAAAAATGGCTCAAAGAAGCGTTTAAGCACGAGGACAGAAGCACTGCATGAAATCGGAAGCCGACAGAGTTCGCTTCCCTCTCTCCCGCTCGTCTCCCTGCCTGCCTCCCATTCGCCTTCCTCTCTCCCTTCCGCTCGACTCCCGGGATCACAGCACCCTGCGTCCGCCTGGAACAGAGGAGAGTCAGCACAGACACAGACTGAGAACGTGTGACCGGACTATTGTTCTCGCACCTGTGTGGCCCACTCGCGCTAAAACGCTCGCGTGAGGAGCGTTTTCTTTTCTTCAGTTTGAGTGCTGTTTTTTGCCGTGACTTTCTTGGCACGAGCCTAGTAATCAGATAACATGTGGTAAACCTGACAAGCGTAAAATGCAAACATAAACGCGTGTTAGGAAGCTTTATAGGGAGACAAAACAGCACACAAGAGCGATACGGTGGTTCTGAGTTTAAGGGGTGGTAGTGCACTCCTTGATTCTGGAACTTCTGGTCATACGGCCATCGTTGTTTGCAAGGTCGTGAGCTGGCTAATAGTGACAGCAAACACCACACACTAAAAGACCAGAATGGCTGGAATGACGGAGGTAGCAAAACATCCTGTGTGGATGGCCAGTGATGATGCTGCTAATTATAAATTGCGGTCACTATCGTTGCGCCTGTGCCAATAGAAAATGGTTGTGTGCTACTCAAAAAGTGGACGCTTGCACCAAGTATGTACGTGGCAGGGAAAGAGTCGGCATGGTCCACATTTTTACGATTGATGCATGCGGGACAGAGATTTTTCGTGTTTTTCGTCGACAATCGTCTTGAGAGACTTTGAAGTTTATGTCTCTACCCCGCTGGCATCACCGGAAGTCATATTATGAGCAAAGCTAATTCAGGCCTTTTATGGCAATACGTTGTCGGTTGAGGCTCACATAGCTCAATTACCTCCATTCTCCATGAGATATTTAGTGCGATTGCCTGTTGACACTGTTCTCAACATTGTTTGCCAATAGTCGCGAAAATTGCCCCAGGCGAAAGCTTTGCACGTTTGGAACATATTAATCACATTTTCAGGTCAAGCGGTCCTCACATCACGCGCTCACATCTAACGCAGGGCTACACCAAAAGGCTCGCAGGGTGACGGTCGTCGCAAAGCGGCAAGTTTCAAATGGTTTGATTCAAACAAGCACCAGAATCGGCCGTCGTCAAAGCTGAATTTTTGCAGTCCGAACGGACATTCAAATAAACGCATTCGTAACAATAAGCGACGGCACAACCACAATGAAATAACCCGCTGGAGAAACGCAACACTCCCCGACAATAAAGAAATGCGACGAATTGCTTCAATGCTATTATATCACTCGGCCTCTAGCACGAACTGCGCGAAAAGATCCCAGAAAGCTGGTCCAGCACGTCCTCAGGACAATCCTCGTCTGTCCGTCCTGTCCAGCTGCCGCTAGAAGGTGCAACTCGAAGCCAAGTCCCTAGTCGCCAAGCAGGACTGTCTAACCGCTGTCACGCCAGAAAAACGCAGCGCACAATGTTTTATGCATCTTGCGAGGAGTTCGGAGCGTGGCACCACTTAGTTGATTTATTACAAGCTGTTTACTTTGGTGAATCAAAAGTGTGTGACCGGGAAAGCATTTAATGCGCACTTGAGAGACGTTAAAAATGAAACGGTTAACACTTCACTTGGAGATCATATGTCACGCATCACACCGATAGCATCGCCCTCGTCATTCAAAGCCTCTATAACTGGCGTATGTTAGAATGTAGCAGACTAAAGTGAGTGTCCCACCTTTAGGCACATTTGAGGAAAAAACAGGTCTTAATGAAACCTCAGGACAAAGTACGTATTATAACAGTACTGGGTAGTGTCACTGTACCACCGTCAAGGCACGGGAAAGACATAAGTTTTTAATTCATTTTTTAAATCATAATTACGATATGAATGTTTCGTAACAGCACCACGCTTCATCCCTGCAGTCGCGACGACCGTCGTCTTGGCAACACCACGCCAACCTCTACTGGTGCGAATAAAAGAACCACGCTCACACCACGCCCACCTCTACTAGCGCGAAAACAAGTGATTGGCCCAGCGGGCAGGGGCCTGTTTCCAAGAAACCATTGGTTGAGTTTTGAACTAGTGTGTCACATGGATCAAGTAAACTCCCATTCAAAAGCCAACGTGCGCCTCGAAAAGAGCCACTATGGTGAACGCCAGAGGGGAGAAATCAAAGCGATAGTGCAACGTTTCGTTGACTTCGCCAGATAATAGCTTCATGCTAACAAACACATTTGTCTTGTCGGATTGTTTGAAGCGTTTGCAACATTTATTATACAAATACTTGGACACATTGGTGCGTGACAAACATTACAGAACACACACGTTGGAAATGAAAAGCAAATGAAAGTTATTACTTTTATACTGGTGGCCAGGAACTCAAATGAGATTTCTCCCGCGGCTACTTTACATCAAATTTTTGAGCTATTCAGAAGGCTTTCGGGAAAACTGGCATTACTGGTCAAATCGTACGCCCCTGTTGTAACAAGTGAAAAGTACAATAAGGCAGAATTGTCCCTTTAGGACAGCACCATCGCTGAATCAATCAAAATTTGGAGCCAGCGTCCTTTCTTGCATACACGAACGTCTTGTCCTCTCATTAACCTTGCGGCTATACTTCTGCACCAGAATCATTTTGATCTTTACTGTTATTGTAAACTAATATTCATGCCGCATGCATGTGCATGCCAATATTATAGCATGCTTTATCCGAAGAATGAACGCATGTTTTCACTTTTTACGCAAGGTTGTTTAATTCTTTGCTTGTTGTCGAAATCGCTTCCGTTGGAGAACCAGGCTCGAAATATGTACATTATTCGGTCGTAATTTTACTCATACACATTGCGGATGAGCTAATAGTATTTTCTATTATGCTGAGATAACAGTTGTGAATGCTGGTGCAGATACTTATGCATGCTCGCTATAAAATGATTGGCCTGATTGCTTTTGCAATGAAACCCGGTCGGCATAACTCCCACATAGACTAATGGCCATATTTTAGCACCTCCGCTGCTCAGTCGATACCTCCCGCCCATGGGACGCTTGCGATGGACCGCTGAATGATATTGGGAAACTAGCTACTTGGTGTAAAAAGAAAGGCGTTTAGCTCTTGGTTTTTTCGGTAGTATGAGGTCAAAGTTCTTAGAATAAGTGAACAGCCTTCAATGAATCAGTGGGTGTTGGTTAAACGACGTTATAATGCTAAGCAGCGCCAAAGGTCGAAGAATGTGAAGCAATTTATTAGGTTTCCTATCAATAAATGTCAAGAATGATACATCACCCAAGCTCCCAACACTTAATATGCAGTTGTACGTTGAAGGCTGAAAAAAACATACAGCCTCGGTGTAAACAAAGAGTACACAGATTCCGTCCGCGTCATCGCGGGGCAAGAATGACGCAGGAAATGGGCATACACCACATGAACAGGCAGTAGATATATCGCATCAAACAGTTCTTTACAAATCTGATAAAGGTACGTAGTTCTAACTTAAGTGCTACACTACTTGAAGCCGACACCGTAAAGCTTCTATGTAGACAAGGGACGGAATTCTGTACTATCGTAGCACATAGATCGGAACTGTGTCGAAAGAGCAGAAACCGTAATTGAATGAAACATTTGCTGCCTGCGGTGGAGGCACCCGAGGCATGCTTATCAAGCACTTACATTTAACAGTACGCCGCCCTCGCATAGCAACATAACACAAAACTACCTTGCAACTTTGGCCGTTATTCTTGGTATTCGGGCTATCTACTTTCGAAGCTTTTAGCGCATGCAGAGACTGAATTAGGAAAACTTGACGCAAAGTTACATAAGGCATGCAAGAACCATAGCCAATCAACTAATGATAACGGCCACCAGGAAAATCCGTACCCGCACATTAAAGACAATGAAAGCCTAATCGTTATGTCATCGGACAAACGCAAAGGTTTTGTGGCTCTAAATAAAGCGGACTGCAATGGCAAAGTCACAAAAATTATTCTTTGAGTATCAGAACACGTCCAGTCGGCCTAAACCTACTATATAGTCGTCCTAACCCTGTCATACGTAAAGAAATTAATGCATCCGCTGCAATCAAAGAAATCCTAAACTCCACGCTTCCAAAAAGGACTGTCGCCTCTCTTCCTCCGCATTCATCTCGCGCGGCAGAATTGCACGGTCTTACTAAAAATCCCAAATCGGACATTCCACTTCGGGCTACCGTATGCGCTTATGGTCACCTTTTAACACACGCCCGGGCGGCCGGCTGAATGCCCTTCGCTTGGGTGGGGGTCAATTCGACCCCGCTGAGATCTGAAAAAGTAAGGGATCTAGACACAGCACATTCACAGAGTGTATTGGCCTGTGTGTCAACTCACTTGTATCAAAATTTGGGGTTCCTAGGTCATGACCTTTAGGTCAAATAAGGTCAAACAAGATCAAACTCCAGGAGGGTGTTCAAAGTGCCACAAAACCTAGATGCCTGTTCTAAACAGAGGATCAATGGTGTTCATTCAAGATCAGTGACATTGTTTACCTTTTGGAGGTCATGGGGACCAAAATCATACCAGTCTGTTTTGAGCTTTGTATATGAATAAGCGTCAAAGATTGCGCGAGGCAGTATGTTCCTAAAAACGAAATGTTGACCTGGGTCATTTTAGGTAAGTGACCTATCTTGGCCTTTAAGAAGCCTACAGAAGATGTATGATGGGTTTCTGTCATCAATAAATTCAAAAAGGGAACCAGAAATTAACCAATTCAGCAAGCTCCAGTCATGTGAATCCATGGCCAGACTTCGACCCACCGTAGGTCAGCGACATTACAAGGTGCATCTAAATCGTTTGTACCAACGACCTGCTTTTCAATTGTCTTCAGCTATGTAAAATTTTGTGCGAAAATCTAGGAAATTATTCCAGAAAACCCTTCGGGGTTCAAGCTGACCCGCCCCAGCGTGTGTCCAACAAACTTGCATGGTTTCCTAGCAAGACTTTTATTCGGATTTTGACTTTGACGCCTACTCACCCGTCTAACACAGCGTCGCACCTCAAGAGAGTGGAGGACGCATTTCTGACCGAGCTTCCCTAAATAGTTAAGTGTTTTCCATTGATGTAGGAAGTCTGTATGACAACATTGCCACAAAAGAAGGCGCAATAAGGGCAATAGATCTAATCCGGACGATGTATATGCCATATGACATTTTGGGCTCAGCGTACAGGAATAAAAAAAAAATTCTGAGTTATCTGATATGGTCGTTGATAAAAACCGACATTTTTGCGAGCCAGCTGGTGGCAAAATTGCAAAAATGAAACCAAATTACAATAGACCAGACCATATTACAACAGAACATCCAAGCTGTACGAGGTTTTAAGCTTAGTATTAGCCCGTACTCGCTAACGCTTGCAGCGTGAGCATGGGCAGAGTATGTGTCGAAACGCTGACATTCGCTGCATAAGCAAGTTAAGCGACAATATATTGCCAAACATAGTATCTGTAATCAGGATAGTTTTAAGCAGGTGAAATAAATATTCTACAAACTATACTTTACAAGTGCTGACGTCTCACATCAGCGGTGACACAGCGCTTTTTCAATGCCCCTCAGATCAGTTATTGCCAATTATTTTTCAGCCAGGATTCATTTTACATGGCAAACAGTATAAAATAACAAATAACTAGGCTTATTACTGGTCGCAAGAATCGTGTTTGGCCGCAGCATCGTGCCGCCGCTTCTAGCGACAATTTTGACCGCAGAAATTCGATCGACGACAAAAGTACACTTGTACCACTTCTGACTTTAAGATCGTTGAGCCAGTGCCTCCTGGATTGAAGGATGTTAACTTAACATAAAAATTTTGAACTCAAAGTGTCGAAAAACCAGCAGCTGAAGGCCTTTCTTTCTTATCTTAAGTGCAGTGATGAGGTGAGGCTGATTCCTTTAACCCCACCGCCACTGCGCTATAACAGGAACTAGGAAGCGGTGCAGCACTCTTCACGGGATTTTAGATCATTCGCATACGGCTGAATTACCATGACGGAATAACCCAAGCAAAAATGCGCTTTCTCCGTCTAAGCGGACGTTTTCTTCAGGCATGCATGCTTAGCAGATAAGCAGAGAGGCAAGGTGGTGATATCTTTGTTGAGGCTGCGAAAAGAAAAAGGATGACACAAACGTGTTCTAACGCGGACTGCGAGTTTGTGATGAAGCGCCTCTATTTACCACCAGCATTTTCTCGCGAAGAACACGCGCCAGGGATGTGCCATGAGCCTTGCCACAATTCACAGCGCCGCCTTGCGTTGTTTTTTGTGGTCTTATAACTGCTGCGTGTGGGTGCGTCCCCCTCTGAAAACGCAGGGGTCAGACATTTTTGGACTGTATCGGCTACATTTTGCCTTGTGAAATCAAAACATTACGGATCAATAGATGCATTGTTTCACTGTCTGAGGGTTTTTCAAACTTGTATGGGGTTTGAAGTGAAATAGCCATTTCGAAGACCACTCAGTGCAGTTCACAGCACTGTCCTTTTATGACGTAAGACCCTCTTATTTCTTAGATTGACGTCCGCGAACTTGTGCAGACTTTTCGGGCAGATTATTTCAAGGTCACCCAGGCATCCAAAACGCCACAATAACGCTCTTTTAATTCTACCATTGCACTGGTCATGTAGCGATCAAGGCCAAGAAAAATGTAATTGTCTGGTCTTTCGTAGATGACGTTCGTGGGCACGATTTTAAAACATAACGGCCGTCAATGAACTCTCAATCAGCTTTGTGCAAGTTATGCAGTATTCTAACGCGAACTACCTCTTGTGCTACATGGTACAGAAAGTTAGACGCTGGTACGAGTAATGATGAAAATAAGGCTGGCTATTGAACAATTAAGACTAGTCCCTTAACCGACAATGTAAATGCAAGTAAGCACCATAATTACGGACAAATGAACGTCAAGAACACAACGAGAAAGGAAAGAAACGCGTGCTTATAATAACATTTGGGTTCTATAAACAATGCTCTGATTGGCACGACACCTCTTGAAAGCTAAAACACTACAAGTGAGTCTCGAACGCTACGGTGGTAATTTTGCACAGCTAGTTTGGCGGTCACTCTGACGTCATATAAACGTTCCACGACGTACGCAAACAGTGACATATGAGGGAGAACATTGGTCAATAGCGAAATTGTATTGTCTATAGCAGCTTGTTGCACTTAAAAGCATATCAATAGTTGCCAGTGAGCTTATTTCATATTATCTGATGCCTGCCTCAACATCTTCAAATGTAGAACATTTCTTTTAATGACATTCATAATTTACAATGAGCAAAATGGTCCAGTACAATGCTAATATATTGATACAAATCCACAATTCAGCGAATTGGGCTCACTTCGCACTCAAAAGCAACAGCTTACGTCGATAAGACGACCAATGCAGCTACGGACTGATACCATTCCAGAAATGGATTTCACTGTTGCCACAATGTCTCGCGCCCTTACTTCGAAGTTGAGTCTCTTCCTGTTGCTAAGCTCCGCGTGGTGACATCAAGTCTGGATGTTCTTTGCAGCTGAAACTTTGGGCTCGGTACGGATACGCCAAATGTGTGTTGCATTGTCCTGAAATGGCATGCGTAAGTCAAATGTGTGTCGCACTATCTTGAGATGACATGGATAAAACACAAATCCAAGCACGCCCATAACGGACATGACGTGAGTAAATCAAACGAATGCAAGCACCTTCATAATGAGCGCCGTAGGCGTGAACTTGACACAACCACAGCGTATAATTTAGCGGCCGTATATACCAGCCACCTACGCAACTAGACAATGTCCCCCGGCACGCGACCGTACTTTATCGAAGCTTTATCGGTGCTTCAATGACGAGAGGTCACGCCAGCCGTCTGTGATGGACGATTTCGGACCTGGCCAGTCCATAGCTCCAAGGTGCACATGCTGCGGTAGATAACACGGACAGGGCTGGTGACCCATAACGTGCCCCACCACACCCCCTCCCCGAATGTCTAGAGATCAATGGATGTTCATAAGCCTCTGCAGCCCACTCATGCATGGGGTTCACAATGCCCAGACCTCCATAAGTCCCCGCTCCACGCCTCCCCGGGAACGAGAATCTCGCAGAGATCGCCGCGTCCAGGAGACCGGCGTCTCCTCGGAGACAAATCACCGGCGGCCTCTGCAGGCTCACACCGGCCGGGCCGTCACAGGTGTTTCACGGTTCATTCTCGGCGATAACCGCTCCGGCGCGCGTCACCGGCCAGAAAGTTTAAACGTTAGATTGGATGGATGTCCGAGCAGGGCCCTAGCCTGACAGTGGACAGCCGGATGTAAGCCAAGTTTGTCCACTGGTCCTCCTGTGCTCAATCAGCCGTTCACCTTTCGGCCCACGCGCCTTTCCCCTCCCCCATCCCCCACCCACCCGTCACTCTCAGCGCACCGTTGATAGATGCACTGTAATGCAACTGCTGAATTTTGTCTCAGATCATA
This sequence comes from Pollicipes pollicipes, assembly GCF_011947565.3. Lineage (NCBI taxonomy): Eukaryota > Metazoa > Arthropoda > Thecostraca > Pollicipedomorpha > Pollicipedidae > Pollicipes > Pollicipes pollicipes. The sequence goes on from NW_023596576.1 coordinate 14,933,459, forward strand.
TACGAGCTTCTTTAGATCATAAGATTGGATTCTAGCCCCGCAGTGGTCGCTGTCGAGGTCTAACAAGATATTTATTGAGACACGCTGTTCTTGTGCAATTGTGCCTCGCTCTGGCGAGATAAGTGGGGCAGTACTTTCCGGGTGGTGGTACTACGAACGCCAGTACTTCGTTTTATCGAAATTATTCTTTCTCGAGTCCAATTTTAGTCGGCGGTGGTCGCTGTCATGCATTGGAATGCCTCGAGCCGCGAGTTAAATAGTGCCGCTAACTCACGCCAGCTCATATCTGCCGAATTACATCTAGTTTGGGTTCGTATTTAACAGTGGAAGCCAATTAATCGAGCTTGGTAATTCGTCGGATAGCATTGGTTAGATGACCTCAAACGAGCTATCTCACATATTCGACTATGTCCAGCGACGAAGAGTATTTTGACGAAGCACCTGATTTGGGCAGAAATCTGTGCGGAGCCGTGCATATGCCCACTATTGCCTGGATTGGACTTGATTAGGAAATGCACATGTTGCACTAGTGTTTGGCACTGCTATGAGCAATGGCTTTTAACTAGAGTCAGCCAGCGACGCAATAGATGTCACGTTAGCAACATGGGTCATAGTTCACATGGGTCTGTGGCCTTCCTGGCCAAGTCGCCAACAGGGGCCCACTAGTCGGGATCAATCAAGCAGATTGCTTGGGAGTGTGTGTGGGGGGGGGGGGGGAGCGAGTCCTTGAAAACCAAACAACAAGGGCAGGCTCTCTTAATTTGGGTCTGGCCGGAGCACCAGAAGTTTTAAAGCAGTGTTTTAACTTGAAGTTTGCTGTTGGCTTAGAATTTCTATTGGGATTCTGCGGTGTTTTTTACGATCCTCGGCGGGCAGCCCGCGCGCTCGGCCGGCCATTCCCGTTAAACATGCAAGCCGCTGCTGTGCCGCCCTCCCCAAGCCCCGTAGCGTATGTGTTGTCGGTTTCCTCCGGCGCGAAAAACAACTAAGACCCCGCTTCGAGCTCTCAGGTTCCCACCGTCTCCCACGGGCACGGCCTGCCAGGCGTCAGGCACAGAGGGGGTCGCGTGATGGCACCTCCCACGTGCTGGCAGGAACAGCACAGCAAACCCAAATTTATCAGTGGCTGTGATGGGGCGCCCGCCTTTTGGTGCACGCAATCAGGTCAATTCACAACCATTGCACCGTTCTCAGAACCTCGGCAGCTTACATGGTCGCAGCACAGGTCGCACGTGACAAAAAATGCGGCCTTCTTCCCCCTCCCGCCATCCCACCCAGGTATCGCAAACGACACACATTTGCTGAGAGGAGAGTCAAGTTTCTTCGAATTTTCTTTCGAATCCTAGTTTGACCTGACGTTTTGAGATGTCAGACAGGCTTTGAGTGATGGCTTTTTTGTTGTACTCCTGCGCCGAGCGCTACACATTTCGCCTCTTTCCGCGGTTGTTTTTCACACGTGGTAGGCTCACGGATGCTTGGCAGGATGTGACTGCCGCGTGTCTCGGATCATGTGCTCGCGGCTGTACATTAGCGCAAAGCGTAGCACGACGTTTGAACATACTTTCGTCGACCTTAGAAAATCCTGTCAGAGAAGTCAAAGACTTTCTGCAGTTTTGAGATGTTCCAACAACTTGCGTTAGCATACTATTGGACACGATGACTTACACGGGACAGAACCAGGGTACCGATGATCCTAGGAACCACGGGTGGAGGAAGAGTGTGCTTAGCATTTAAATGCCAAATGAAGTATTCAACTGTCGTAGATGATATTTTTTGTAATACCGTAGATGTACATTTCGTAACAACGTAGACTTTTATTTCGTAACAATGTAGACGTGTATTTCGTAATAACGTCAACGTCTGTTTCGTAATAACGCATAATGAAATTATCAAGGTGCCAATGCAGTTGTTTACCGCCTGATCCATGTGACAGCTGTATGACAGAGATGAATCCAATCCATGATCCCGAGATTTCCCATACTGCAAAAACCGCACACGCGCCCGACGTCCAGCACTGACTCCGATGACCGCTGCATCTCCGCTAATCTGACCCGAGGGCCTCTGATGACCAGCTGTGCGTCGTCAGCGTGCTGAACTGCTGTGACACGGGAGCCGTTTATGCGTGATGAAGTGAAGCACGCGACGTCGTTACTGAAAATGTTGTGCAGTAATGGTCCGAGAGAAGACCGTCGGAATGTGCCGATGGGGATAATTTTCAGTTCTGACAGCATCTGACCCACCCTCACACGCTGCGTGTGTCCCCCCCCCCCCCCCCCCCCCAGGTCACCTTGGATCTAGCCTGTAGACATTTGGAGCTGCTGCAGCTTTGCTGTCAACATCTAACGTCTAAACAGCGACTCATCGATCAGTGAGAATTATTACTTCTGACCTATCCATGCTTCGCAGCACCTCATCGGAGATCAATAAAAGCGCCGTGCAAGTTGAGCGATTTTCCATGACACGCAGGTCAGAACCTAAAAAATGAAGGTTTGTGAGATATGAGGTAAAGTGATGATGAGCCAGTTTCTCGACTATTTACAGTGGCTGGGATGAGAGTGACTGGCCGAAAATGTGAAGCTTTTGATGGATTACTCTTTTTGTCAAGGGAATAGCTGTGGAGCGCTTCCAGCTGGAAGGCGCTGTTTCCTCGTGAATCATCTTGGGTAAGGTTCTTCCGATCTCTCGGAAAAAAAAACATTAAAAATTTCACAGGACATCGCCCTTCGCACTCGAGTCTTTATTGGGTAGAGAATGTAATCCATCGCAGGTGTCCCCGAGTTATGGGGTGATATTCGGTGCTCCGTGTTACACGTGGAAGAAGCACTTTTAGTTCTTTCCGATTGGACCGGAGAAACTGAGTGACGACCGTACGTCTAGTCTTTGTTCTCACTAACGTGAAGTGGGAATTCAGCTGGTCTGGTGTCTGGGTGGCGTTCGCGGGCCGTGTGTCTGGTGTACACGGGCTGTGAGGGTGGCCCGCGTTAGGAAGCTACTGCCGGCTGCTGCTGGCGGTATAGCGCAGAGACGGGGCAGGCTGATCACCCGCTCAATGCTGTCACGCGTGTCCTTTCGGATGGCTCACTTCACCTGTGCATTAATCAGGTGGCATTTCAGACCCGAAAGCCAGAAGGGCATGGCTACGAATCTTCTTCCAGCCCATCCAATTGACGTAATTGAGTGGCTGTGGAGCGGCGGATTTGCCAGCCAACGCATTCACTGTTGAACCTCATTATCCGGTTTCTTCCAAGTCCCAATACAATCATTCCATACCTTCTGTGAATGGATGGGCTAAGGCACGGAGGAACCGACGGCCGCATGGTTCAGGATGCTTTTAATCTGGCCATGGCATCCGTTGCGGCTTAAAATCAGATTTTCTTGTCTACCTTGTTTTGAAGATTTAATCCAAACCTTTGAACGAACGCATTGCTACGGTTGGAGCTCACACTAAGCAGTGCTTTTTGCGTGTGCCTTGACCTCTGCTATCCGATCGCACAACTCCAGGCCAACGGCGGAAATCGGTGGCGAAGTCGGACACAATGCAATGCTCGGCACGCTCCGCTCAGCCCGACGACGTTGCTTGACCTTCAGCGCGGCTGCTGCCACCGCCCGAAGGCTATATCTGTCAGAACAAATGGCGAGCTGCCAAGACGATTCGAACCCACCGATCCCGATCCACCCGCCGATCCACGGGTGGGTGGATCGGAAGCCAGACCTCTGACCACCGGACTATCAAGACGCACCGGGCGGACGGAACGGCAGATAGGGGAGTTGTCGGAACGGAACTTCTCATCTCTTTTTTATATTCTCAAGTGTGTGGAAAACGGGAAATGGCTGCCTGCCACTGCCCCAGCTTAAGAAGACTAAGTTTTTCGGGGGGGGGACTATGGCAATGTTAAAAAATAATATTAACGACCTGGAAAGTTCTCTTGCCCTACAACTTTCAAAAAATCTCCCACGCTTCTGCACACGATGTATGGTTTTTGAACTGGGAGGAGTTGTGCCGCACGACGCTAGGTACAATCAGTCTAATGGCACCGATTTTTTGTACTCTCTTGTAAATGCTCATCCATGAGCTGATCTTTTCGATAAATTTAACCCACCGGGTGGCCTACCCAATTTGCATAGAAGAACATCTGGCCCTGACGCGGCCAGATGTTTTACTTTCGACAGTCAACAAGCACTATGCATTTCGCCCTGGCCTTTCGCTGCTGTTTTCCGCGCAGCACTTTACGTAAGTGCACGCATGCCGAGATCGTCAGCGGCCGCCCTCCCCCCCACCCCCCC